>NC_068363.1:10402853-10417853 GCF_020536995.1 Dreissena polymorpha | reverse complement strand
CGAGCAAGTTGAGATTATATTATGGCTAGAACTTTAGACTCATTAAATTATCCGCATGCCACAGTTTCACTAGTGTTGTTGTGACAGTCGACCTGTCCTTGACAACGATTCCAGTTTATCCAATGCGGGTTTCTTCTTAATCAATCACAGAAGTTTTTCACAATAACATCAACGTATGTAACGGAGTTTTTTTTTTTCAATAACAAGAAACTACATTCAACCCAACAACTTTTTTATGAGTTATATTGTTGATTTTTTTTAAATATTTTTTTACTGAGTGCAATGAACAGAATCCTTTATTTATAACTGTGTTTTATTCGTTATAATAAAAAATAAGTATCTAGATAAACTGACACCGGCTGCTTATCAACACAATCATCAATATGCATTAGAAGTGAATAAAATTGGCTAGAATTGAAAAGCATCATCAATTGAACATATGTAAAACTGCATTATAATTATGCGATAAAGGCATCGATGTTTTGATCAATTTGTTTCAATGTTTGCGATTTAATTGAAATCTTTTAAAAGATATTGAACAAAACAACTATATTTCAGTCTTGTTCTGTGAAAACTGGGCATAATGCATGTGCGAAAAGTGTCGTCTCAGATTAGCCTGTGCAGTTCGCACAAGCTAATCAGGAACGACACTTTCCGCTTTTACTAGATTTTCGGTAAAAAAAGACTTCCTTTAAATGAAAAATACTTTTAAAGCGGAAAGTGTCGGCCCTGATTAGCCTGTGCGGACTGCACAGGCTAATCTGGGACGACACTTTTCACACATGCATAATGCCCAGTTTTCTCTGAACAAGACACATATTATGTGTATACCAATGGCAACTCTATCGACATCCTCATTTGACTTGTCCGGTCCTTAAATCTTAGCATATACGTTCATGGTCGGTACAATGAACACAGATATAATCCCCTTCTTTATTATTTCGAACTTGTAGTAGTAGCCTTGATTCTGAGCAAAACATCTTGTCTGAGTTTGACACATATGATACGATAAATGTCATATTGAAAGTCTTTTAACTCATTATCAAAATACTGTACATTTTACGAAGATATCGAATTAGATGCAAAATTCAAATTCTAGTGGCCGGATTATCTAAAATTATAATTATAACAATAAATTACTCTTTAAACATAAAGTTTTTAAGTTCTGCAAACAAACTTGGGGATTTTTAAACGATTTATAATCATGACAATTATGACAATATTAACTTTGTAGCGATAGAAATGAACTAAGCAATCAAGCATGGTGTAACGGATATATCTTGGGTATCATTTTTCATGTCACATAGCTGCCTGAATAAATAACTGATACAACTGCTTCTATGTAAACACGAACTGTCATAAACGGTATCACATGTGGCATTTCTTTAAAATTTATTATAAATGTAAGCATTTGCATGATATTCCTTATTCCTTAAGTAGATCATTGTAGTGTTCATCTTCATGTCATGCCAAAGAAATGATTTATGTTTGTTTCTAATGTAAATGTAGATAAACAAACCTGTTGAACCGTATATGTTACGGATGTACTATGCATTATGAGCGAACACTCTTACCGAATATGTCACACGTGTGATGACACGCACAGACCAAGAATAGGGAACATAATATGTGATAAATTTTGATAGATTATTATTGTAGATCAACAAGGATTTTTTTTTGTTATGATGATAATATCATTTCCGGTTGGAAGCCTGTATGATTAGCCGGGGCTGTGTTTATTTGTCAATATAGCATAGTATAAAATGAATGCTTATACAGGGTCGTAAATAATAGGGCCGATTTACTTCAAAATGAACACGAAATTTCATATCCATGTAGATTGTAAAAGATTATATATATATATATATATATATATATATATATATATATATATATATATATATATATATATATATATATATATATATATATATATATATATATATATATATATATATTACTGTTGTTCAAATAAGTCATCAATTATTTGTACGTACATTTAAATGTGATAACAAGATAGTAGTATACATTGTGTAACTAATGCTCTCTAATTATATATGCTTATTACTTTTTGATCTCAAAGACTATAGTCTCAAGTTTAAACGAATGCTATTTTTATGCGTATTAATGCCACCATTTTTGTACATTTTCCACCCATCTATAGGGCCCCATTGGAAATAAGTTGCAAACCTTTCATGGGACATCGTGTGGTATATATATCATGTCTTGATTTCAACATCTTGTAACTACTTGTTATTTCAGATCTCTGCCAAATACACCATTTACTTGTAACTGAATTTAAATGATTTACTTTGACTGTGATATTCAAAATGTGATATATCAATGCATTGTGATCCAAAACCTGTGATAATTGTTTTCCAATTGTTAAATGTTGTAAATTGACTGTATTGTATGATCTGTACTTGTATGACATATATATAAATATGCATGAATAAATCAATATTTAGAAAAGTGTGACTGACACTGTTTCCAGACATATTACTGTTAAATTACTTCATGTCAGTAATGGCAGTCAGGGATGGAAAATATCTTTTTACAATTGTTGCCTGCACTGTCGACCATATTTAGTGTTTTTGTTTCCCATCTTAAGAGTACCGAACCAAAACCATGGGCATGCCTGTGATATGTATCTTAAAGTTTCTTAAAAGATAAATAATATAAATTATAACAACACCACTGCTCACTTTTAACATTGCCAATACAGTATGTCCTATTTTGAGAGGCCATTCTGAATTGAGTTCATTTCGAATGGCAAAGTTATGCCTTAATATATTAATATTACCAAACTGAACATTGTTACACTGTCCCTAATTTTTATGGCACTGGATTGTTTAAGGCTTTGAAAAGCTAGTTGCCTGGCCGGAATAACAACATCTGGAATTAAAATGCCTAAGATAAAATATAAACAATATCTGCCAGAAGTACTGTATGGTTGCCATCATCAAATGTACTGAAAGAATCGTTTTTCAAATTCAATAAAGCCCCACTCATTCCATTCCATGAAACCTTTCAGGTGTCTCAATACTGATATTAGCCCCACTGAGGGCCGTATGGCTATGGTCCATATACAGTTTGTGACTGCCTGGCTGGTCACTATAATGCCATTGGGACCATTGTGGAGTTTACTATTTCTTATATCACACCAAAGAGTGTTGTATGATTGTTTATGGTATAGAACATTAACATATTGATTAAATCTCAAAGTTTGTCGCTTGCAGCCGAACATCAGCAATGTTGCAATGAATATAATTTAAGAAATACTGATTCTTTTAAGTTTGAATAATGTTGTTGTTTTCACTTCAATAAACAACTAATTGGCTTTCTTAACATCTTATTAAAATTTGAATATTTTTCATGCAATAATATCTAATTTAAACAAAAACATTAATAAATATTCTATTATATTACTCCTTAAAGATATTGGTCCTTATATATCTATATTATCGGTTGATTTAGTGCAAATGTATTGGTGTGTAACCCGAACTATATTTTCGGTGTAATATATTCCGCGTATAGGCGTTAGACATATCCTTCCACCAAATACACCCGAGAGACGATCGCCGTTTTGGCGGAGTTGTCCGAGGAGTCCCGATTGGCTAACACAACTCCACTGAGCATGCGCAATATTGAAATATGCGACGGTAGACCATCGTTCATCGGACTGTTACCCTATACGCGAGTTGCTTACAGTTGTTTGTTTAATAAACAACCATTTTTGTTAAACGGATATGCGATTTTAGTTACGATTTAAATTGAAGTATTAATCTACACGAATTCATAGTATTGACACGGATTTATTTTTACAATATAACTAAATTAATTTGAACCATCCAAATTAGTTGAGGGATAACAACAATGCTGAAGCTAATACAGCTCCATAATAATGATTGTATAACGAAGCGAAGAACATTTATTTTTATGCTACTTCTGCTCATGTGTTTCTGCATCGTTTACAAACAAAGTGAATGGACAATCGTGAGAAGTCAGTGGATGAATGTGTCTCTACAATCGCTTTATGACAAGAACGTGTTATCTAACGTGTCTTTGAAACCTCGTAATGACTACAACGTAACCACGAAATCGCCATCGGTGTTGAGATCCGAATTGCTGATACTTTGGTACAACAAACCCGTTTGGATCAACGGTAATGTTACGTTTGTTTCTTGTTGCCAACACGACCTTTGACAAGCGATTAAATGCCTTGACCGTTAACAGGGTGTTTTTTTTACCATTGACGAGATATTTTGATATTTAATTTTTACCGTTTCGAGTGTTTTTGTTGTTGTTGTTGTTTTTTGTTTAAAACAATCCAAGTAAGATAAAATAAACGCTTAAACAATCGAAAAAGGGACGAAAATGTGTCTCTCAAACTATTTTTATTTATAAAAATGTATCATGATGCGTATGAACGTTTAACTGTGAATTAAACAGGATGTAATAGATTTGATTTACGTTTGTTCATGTTGAAGTTATTTAAATGCAGTACAAACATGTTGTATTTTACAACGATAATGATAAAACTTGTGTGAACAGTGTTTTTTGATAAATAACAAACAAAACAAGAACATGTTTGTAAGTCCTACGTCACGCTGGTAATACGGATACTTCGATAACCGATGGCACCTCGATAACAGAAAAAAAAGTTTAAGTCACGTGCGAGAGGTTAGTGCCTTAGTTTTTCAAGTTATGTCCTAATGATAAGTATTTTTAGACAAAGCACATGGTCGAGTTGTTAAATAGTGTATCCTTTTCTATTGAGTAAACGCTTCTTTCAGAATTATGCAAAATTACCATGCAGAACCAGATTATTTTGCCGATGTATCGAATCATGAATTAATAATCAACATAACACTTATTTTATTACAGAATTATCAAAAAATATTTTTTTTTAGAAAATACTATCGCTGTCTGGTCTACCAATTAAAAACGACATATATTAAACAGGAAGGCGCTTGTGTTATTCATTGAACTATGAAAATGTCACGATCCTTTAAATATTAAACAAATCATTAAATTGAAACGCCGTGGTCTTATCCATAGGTAATTTTAGCCCTGAAAACAAGGTGTGATGGATATGCAAGTGGACAAATAGGCGACAATATACTCTCGCGATTTTGTTCTTGTAAAATTCATGTTTTTAAGCACGCGTTACAGATACATGTGTCTAAAAATGTAGACGGATCTTCGTGACAAATCAACTTCAAAAAAATACATTTGAGGTGGCGCTAATGAAAAAAATACAAATTCCATAACACCATCGCATAATCAAAGTTCACTAAGAGCGTTTTGGTAAGATTTAAAGCCAATATTCAATAAAATAACTTTTTACCTTGATTTGCAATAATAAATACGTTCAAACAGTGATATCCTCAGTTCAGTGAAGCTCAGATCAATACGCACTACTAGTACTTGCCACCCACAACTAGGGTGGTGCGGTGGTCGAGTGGTAACTCTTTGTATATCATTTGTATAGAGGAATGACTTAATGGTATGGTTTGGTGTATACAGTTACTGCTTACGTATATCTAGTTTCAATGAGTATGCCGATGTAACATATTTACTACACCAAGCCCTATAGCATCATTTAGCCAATTAATGTACACGAGTGATCCTTTTTAAGATAAAAAATACGCTATTTATTGAAAAGATTTTCAATGTTTTTAAAATACAAGAAATAGATTTTTGTTCTTATACTTTTCAAGAACATTTCAATTTTCAAAACCTTTCGTACGTCATACTTAAAATTGAACCCCTAAGGAGGCTAATCTTCGAACCATTTCAAATATCCATGCGAAATTCTGTTTTCAGAGCTGCTTGTTAACAAGACTCTGGGAACGTGTCCTTACAACAACTGTTTCTCTACAACCAACAAGGCATTGTTCAACCAATCAGCAAGCGTGATTTACCTCATAAGTAGTGGTGGCATGCCAAGAATTCCGCCAATTTCCGCTCTACACCGGAAAAAAGATCAGGCATGGGTAGGTGTAGACTTTACTTTTTTTATTGTAATACTCGTTTCTACCCGATTACAACACACATACAATCTAGATAACAGCGCATCTACAAAGCGATCATGAAATACTTTATCTGTATAACCAAACTAATATTGTCTAACTTATAGTTTAAGGCTTAATAAGATGTCAACTTTAACAGTGTTCATTGAAAAGATCTGTGTTGTATCTTCCAAATCTCTATATTGTTAAAAGTTGTAAAACACCTTTGTTCCGTTTCGTAGTATCGCCATTGACATTTTCACATT
The DNA here is from genome assembly GCF_020536995.1 of Dreissena polymorpha. Lineage (NCBI taxonomy): Eukaryota > Metazoa > Mollusca > Bivalvia > Myida > Dreissenidae > Dreissena > Dreissena polymorpha. Next base: position 10,411,573 of record NC_068363.1, on the reverse strand, counting down.
AGAATGTTCTTGCACAATAATTAGTGTTATCTGTTGAATTATTTGTGTGGATTTGTCTATTCTGCAGGTATCTTTCATACCATTGGCGTGTTAATAGCATTTTTGAATAATCAATTATATTGTCTGAAACCATATAAAATATTGAATATGCCTATATAATACTTGACATAATAGTTTTTATTAAATCGGACAAATTGAGACATAATGTAAGTTAAATTATTTTTGGGAACAATTTTATCCAACAACAACTTTTACGGCTTATAATATTGAAATACAGCCTCTCCACAAATGCGACCGAATTTTAAGTGATTTATGAAGATGCGATGGTTTTGAGACAAGCATGAAAACAAATAGCAGTGAATAACGACGCTTTAGAGTACGTCATTATAAACGAAATATCATACCCAAACAAATTCCATCGCTCGGTTACATACGGGTTGTGCTTATCTTATAGTCATATACACCTTACTTCGAAATGAAAGCTTAATATTCTAATCGGCAAAAAGCGATAGCGCTATACATAACTCATTTAAGGCAGTTCTGTCCTTGCTCTACGTTTCTTACTTCAATTTCAAATCTAACTCGCTATTTTATTCAATTTTTAATTTGTTTAAGTATACAATATTGTGTATTTATCTTATCAAAGCCTCACGGTTTATCCATAAGTATATATTTTTTTTATTAAACAGGGTGTTAAAAATATAGAGCTAGCAAATTAACAGAATCCAACTGACATTGCAGATGAATAGTTAAGCTTTATAAAAGATGGAAATTTGTATTCAAAACTAAGGAAATGTGAATGTGCGGTAAGGCAATTGTGCGTAAATCAAACGTGCAGCTACATTTAAAGCGGATACAACAAATAATACAATATACATGTATTTTTAATGTAGAGGGTTGAACGATTAAACAAGCGAAGATGAAATGTGAATGTTTCAACTTTGGGCAAACATAAGGATTTTGTCGAAGTATATCCTCCATAGAAAGCCGTACTTTATAAATGTCAGTAGCTCTCATGTTCTCGTACTTATAAGAGGTTTACACAAATAAACTCCAATTTCGTAACGGTGTTTTTTTTATTTCATAGTTTTGTAGAATTATTTTTGTTTAAACTATTGTAATTAATATATAAGTATTTACTTGTCACATATGCTTTGGTTAAATTTAAGATATTCTTCAATCTCGAGCCCCAGACACTGTACGGATACAACTTTGGACCAGAGTGGAACTACGTTATGAATTGGTCCATGATGTATCACAGAGACGCTGACGTCCCTTACCCTTATGGTACGATAGAGCTCCGAAATAATAGCCAGTCGGTACTGGACAAGAAGAACTACAGTGCGATCTTTGATGGGAAATCGGTATTCGCGTCGTGGTTTGTAAGCCACTGTCATGTACAATCACGGCGCGACGAATATGTTGAACAGATGCAAAAATATGGAGTTCAAATTGACATTTTTGGATCATGCTTTAAGAACCACCGTACACTTCCAAAAAACGACCCTCAAAAGATCGATAAAGTACTTTATCAGTCCAAGTTTTATTTGGCATTTGAAAACTCTTTCTGCGAGGATTATTTTACCGAAAAGTTTTTCGACCGCTTTAATTCAGATACAATTGTGGTTGTGCGTGGAGGAACTAACTATACAAAGTATTTCCCACCAGGCACGTTTGTTAATGCTGCTGACTTTGGAAACGCTAAGAAGTTAGCGGAGTTTCTAATACGATTTGGAAACGATAAGGATAAATATACCGCCATGCTTCGCAGAAAGGACATGTATGTGTCGACGCAACCTCAACTTAAATACTGTAAGTCTTATTGCAAGCTTTGTGAAATGTTGAACAATGTGGACAAATACCGTAAAATTTACAAAACTATCCGGGAATACGTTGACTCAAAACCTTGCACTGCGCCAAAGGAAATAGAATAATGTTAACGTTATGATGTTGTTACATGAAGAGAGGGAGATCGCAACAGCGAAAGAGAGCGAAAGAGAGAGAACGGGAGGGAAAGAGAGGGGGATGCACGCATGTGAATTAAAACTTTTATCATACGTGTTTATAAAAAGTAAAGTGTATATTTGATTTGATGTAATGCATTGATATCGCATTGATTGCTGTTTTCGAATGGTATCATGTTTTAATACAGGCTTTTTATTTAGCAGTTGCTATATCAAGTTAGGGTTGTATTCCAGTCGATTAGTAATTATTGAATTGAATCTTTAGTTTTTAAATAAAAGTATGAATATGTAGTCTTCAGCAAACTGTTTCACATAACAAACTTTTTTACATGGATTAATGTGTTCATACTATTGGTAATTATAGTTAAACGTTAACTTATTGATGTGTAATGCTGATAACTAGAAATAACATATCTTTAAACAGTATTATTACATGCATCGGTACTCTTGCATAGCCTAGAAATGGTACGTTGGAATCCCAAAGACACCAAGTATTGGTTATCGGCCCAGGAAACGGACTCGAGGGCGTATCTATAAGCCTGAGGCTTCGATGCAATCGAGCATAAATTAATAGGTTTAAACGATAAATGGTAATTGATATTTGAACAGTTATAGTGTGCATCACCTTTTATTTCAGTAAATTCCTTTATAATTTATTTCTTAAATAAAACAAATAGTAATATATCAATTGTTCCAAGAAACGTTATGTAAATCCAACAATTATGTTGCATATTAAGTTATATCAGGATTGTAATAAATCAAAGCTATTTGAACATTTATATTGTAGAGGATGCATCACCTTTTATTTCAGTAAATTCCTTAATAATTAATTTCTTAAATAAAACAAATAAAATTGGGTACGAAATTTGTTTGGGGGGTACGGGGAAGTAGTACCCGTGGGGAACTTGACCCATTCAGCGAAACTGGGAGGCGTGTTACATTCTCGATCAAATATAACAAGAAATATCTTTAACAAGATTTTCGACGTGTATTTTCTGTACAACTTATTTTAAGAAAAACGTTACGTTACAGTAAAATGTTTGTGGGTTATAACATAACGTAATAGAAGCAGATATATTCAAAACTTGACATGCTTTTTAATTACACCATGCTCTTTAATTTCACATGTATATCATACCAAACTTAATATTTCGTTGTTCCCTTTGCTAAGTTAATGATGTTATGTGTACGGAAGTGATTTCACATGCCCATGTGCATGAACATATATTTTTTCTCTTTTGATTATTGTTTTTTTCTTCAATTCAATAAGCTTATGCTTATGTTTGTTCGTTAAGTACGGCAATAATTTCATAATGATTCCCGAAAGTATGTATGAGCACATAGTCGAATACGACATGAATACGTGAGTTCGCCAATGAACACATGCTAAGGTTAACTAAATCTCCGCGATATGACCTAATATGTGTTTAAAACAGAAAACAATATCCAACAAACGAATGCATTATTAAACATAGTGTGTGCACTGATGTGGCTCTTTAATTTTTGTTTGAAAAGTTTATTAAATATTCAAAATGAGAGAGCACGCATAAGAGCGAGTTTCATATATGTCGCACGGCTATTATGCTGTTTATATACCATACTCGCTTTAACGTTTACAAATATCAGGTGTGAAATAATTCATTTTCTTTACACTTATGATCGCGTTAAATGTTAATTATACACGTTTTCATTCGCAATTTATTTACAGAAGCACGACAAATGTCAAATACAATACAGTAAATGCATAGTTGTTTTATTGATCTATAAAATATAATTGATTGAATATAACTGATTTAAAATTAATGTTTTCAAACTATTATTAAATCTTTTTTCCATAATATGCTGTCCTATTTATAGCTGAGCTTCCTTTACCTTTATCAATGATAATCAGCGAGGTATGCCGATTAGAAAAATCGTGCTATCTCAATCGGACTGGCTCGGTCTTTTACATAGGTCGCCATTGTGAAGATTTTTTGCATGGTATGGTAACTTAGACGAGCTTCTTCGCAGCATTGTCAAAAAAATATTGCCATAGTGCACCAATACATGTATAGGGAAGAATAAATGCACACCCACACGTATTCTCCAACCATCTGCTGATCAAAACATAAGTGAAAACATTTAGGCATTCAAGAAAACGAAATTGAAGAATAACATGTGCTCGGGGCGTATTGTGGCGATTCATATTACAAATTATTAAACCGACTGATATTTAAGTTACGGAGAATAAATTCTGTTCATATCTAGATACTAATTTTGATTGTTCTTGTTGTATGAAGTAACCTAAATGTAGTTAAAATAAATCCTTGGTATTGATCATCTTTATTAAGAAATCGCATCATTCTATTCAGAACCACGTGTTTGGCCAAGTATCTTCAAAGAAGACAACATAACTGTTTTAAAATGTAAGCTTCCTTGTGTCAACAACTGTGATTCAACATCTAACACTGTGAGTGAAATGTCAGTGCTGGTAGACTGTTTAAATGTGTGTGTGTGTGTGTTTAAAGCAAAACCTATGGGCTTCCTCAAGTCTATTTATATCGTTTATAATCATGTATTCTTACGGTAACATCAGAAAAGTGCAGGTACAAGCACTGCTTGGTATAAAGTTTTAAGTGAATGTGGTGTAAACACTCCCAACTGTAAACCACTATTCAGTGTGTTTAGGAACGTTCCATGCAGTTTGTCAATAGCGTCATTCGGTGATTCGGTCGAAGGAAAGTGACTCATCCCATGTAAGTGGTTGTAAAACTTAACTTCATATAGTTGTTGCGTTCCTATATTCATGTACCACTTTCTTTCACGACTAGATCACCACATACTGTCATTAAAAGAAATAACGCCACACTTGGAGTTATACTTTAATAGCCACTGCTTGGGGTATTTGTTTCCGTATTGCACACATGTACATACCAACACAGAAATCTAGACATAGCTGGTATTGATTTCAGTAATCTGAGTATAGTAGATTTTACGTAAAATGTAGGATACATCTGTATCCTTCGGACATATCAAGTAATTAGTATGTTTCATATACTGGTATCTTTGGACATACAGTTAAGTAGGTTACAAAGCGTATTATACTAGTGGACCATAATTTGTAATGTGTATGTATAAAAAATGAAATAGCCATTGTTCACTATCAAAGGCAAAAAATGGAAATCATGAATTGTAGCCAATGGTGGGATAATGATATCAGAATCATAGCATCCGCATTGGTCAATACACACATGTTCATATTAAATTTACATAATCCATACCCCCTATCCATCAGTTCTTAAATTAGGTCGTTGATGAAAGTCAGATACCGGATCGGTGATGTATTGCTTCCCAGTTAAATTTGAAAGGCTTCAAGTAAAGGCTACATTCAACCTTTTTACCTTACGCAACCGACCGACAACGTACTATTCAATGACACCGATAAACTTCTGAATGGAATTTTATCAAAACATAAACTAATATACGGCAGTCCACAAACAAGCTTAAAGATGAATGTGCAGTTATACAAAATTAACGTCTTTCGACAGACTATAATTATTTTCTCTTAAAATCTTATATTCTAATAAAATTCGAATACGCTGAAGGCTTTCGAATATCTGAATATTCTTTCCGATACATAACTATTTGGAAAACTGCTGTACTCAGTGGCTACTATTTTTCAGCATACCTGAAGAATTTTCAGACTCGGCTGACATACTTACAAACAAACGGCCTTACTAAGTGGTTTGATGTTTTGGCAAGACATGAATGTCTTGTGTTCACAAGGTTTCAAAGGAGCCATTTGAGGAAAAATATTTCACTCGAAGAAGCCATTTTTCACCTCATCTAAAACGTATTGAAACCAGGCTGCAATATAATTAAAACTCGCGTTCTGAGCAATAGGCATAAATATGTCTTTAGGAATAAGAACAAAATAGCAAAATAGATTCCAAAAGGTCAATATTCTGATTATGGAAAGCACTATAGATAACACGTTCCGTCGTATCGACAAGAAAGTGAAGTTAAGGGTTCATATTTTGATACAATGGAACCGTGTTCCAATCCAAGTGTTTGTACTTTTTATATATTTAATATACTTAAATAAATGAAAAACATTACCATAGACAAGAGATGTGTTTGTCAATAGCACAATGCCCCCTACTGCGCCGCTTTGATATTTTTTTATTATATCCCTTTAAAAAATATTACTTCCCTTGTGAAAATGATCTGTACCTGCCAAATGATAAATAGAAATCATCTCCCTTTAAAGCTTGTTACTTCCCTTGGATTTTTTTTACATTTGACCTTGACCTTTCACCACTCAAAATGTGCAGCTCCATGAGATAAACATGCATGCTAAATATCAAGTTGCTATCTTCAATATTGAAAAAGTAATGACCAATGTTAAAATTTTCGGACGGAAAGACAGACAGATGGACTGACGGACAGTTCAACTGCTATATGCCATCCTATCGGGGGGTTAAAAATACTTTTTCTAATTGAATACACCTACGCAAAATGTTAAATACTTGAGCCAGTGATCTTGATTTTTATCCATATCCAAATACTACGGTGCAGAGCGGTGCAGTTAATAAAGGAGGGGTGCATTAAACAAAAGAGTGGAGAATTTCGAGATCTCGAGATCCCGAGTTAGTCAGCCAATCAAATTGTGTGTAACATGTGTAACTATTCTGTATTCTTGACTGGTGACTTCCGGTTAAAATGTCAACACGTACACCGAAAATGAGATCTATAAAATTAAAAAAACGCGATTGATCTGAGTGCAATCTGTGTTTCGAATGGATGGAATATAGTAATATGGACTATTGCACGAGAGACAAGCAAAGAACTGTTGTTAAATGTGCTTTAAATGACTTTTCTAGATATATCTTCCCCCCGCTCTATATTCACGCGGGTGGGGTATTTTAATATTCAAAATAAATAAATTTATATATAGCAATCACAAAACTTATCAATTGTGTGACAAACAAGTTCTAGCCTGACAGCCTATTATCTGTTACCCGTTATGTGCTGTAAATTCGTCACGCATGATCAATTCATTCGTCTAATTGAATATAATAAAGTGCATCACTCCGAATAAACCGTTATAAACTCATAAAGACCACAAAGAGACTCGGATTTTTACATTATAACATAATAAACAATAACAATGAGCAAAAGACAACACTCATCCACGGCAAGTGAGAGCAACGCAACCGATGCAGCCGAAACTAGCTTTATTGACGTGCATGTGTTCGAAACACCAGACTCAAATAAACTAAACAAACAGAACAAAAAAAATAGTATTAAGTCGAAAACGGTAAATGAGAAACAAAATCGAAAAAGCATGACGAACTTCATACAAAGCGGTGCATCAAAAACCACGATAGAGCATACCGAAACACCAATAGAAAAACGCCTAGACGAAATTAGTGCCAAACTGTCTCATATGCTGACAAACAATGACATATCATTTATTAAAACAATAATAAAGGATACACTTGAGGAAATTAAAGAACAGTTCCTTGGTAGTGTGTTAAAAAAAATTGAAGTAATGGAGGGAAGCGTGTTCGAAAGCAAAAACGAAATAGATGCCCTAAAAAGAACAATTAAGGAACAGAGGAGCGAAATTGATGCCCTGAAAAAAGCGCAGCAAGACGCAGAAAGCATCCACAACTCCAGTCTAAACGATCTGGAACAATACGGACGAAGGAACAGTGTCCGAATTTCTGGTCTAGTCAACGACTCTGACCAACAAACATCGATGGTTGTGGCCGACGAAACGATATCGCTGTTAAGTAAAAAGCTCGGCCTAAAACTCGAAAGTAAAGACGTCGACGTTGCCCATCGTCTTAGAAAATATGCCCCGAATAAAAACAGACCGGTTATCGTTAAATTTGTCATGCGGCAAACAAAAATCGACATAATGCAACATGCCAAGCTTCTAAAAGGTACGGGCGTTTTCATTAACGAGGACCTAACAAAGATCAATGCAGAAGTTCTATCATCATTGCGTCTAAAAGAACCCGATTTGGTAGAGAGGGCCTGGTCCCGCGAAGGAAAATTGTTCGTTCGATACCGAGGACAAGACCGCAACGAGCTTGTTTCCTTTGACAAGTACAAACTATGGCTTTCAAAGCCATGGCCAAACAAAAACAATGGGGCTACCAGAACAACATACGCCCGAAATGTGTCAGATAGCAACAACTCACGATAATCAAACAAAACATAAACAATAGAACTGTGGCAATAAACCTAGCCCCGGACTTTGCATTCTTTCCTTTGTATACTCAGTGCGTTCTTTCCCCCAACAGAAATGTTGCTTTGTTGCATCTATTACACGTGTTTTAAATTACTATCGTTTTTGTTTCTCTGACATGTAACTTACAAAACACATACACACAGACACACTGACAACCACACGCATGAACCCCCAGATACGCACGCACGTACACAAACGCACGCACTCACGTACGTACGCGCACGCAGTCGCACACGCACACCACACTTACACGCAAACACACACTCACACGCACACACTTAACAGACACCTTTGCGCACATGCGCACAAAAACGTCAATAATGAAACACATTCTGTAATACACTCATAACAACATGCGTAACCACCACGAAAATATAAAAAAAATCATGCATAATCAAGTATCAAAAGTTATTCATATTTCTGTATGTAATAAGCAATATAGCATCTTTTGTCAATGTGAACGTTTTTGTGTGTATATGTTGGTATGTTGTAACCTTTTCACACTGACCAAGAGT
>NC_068363.1:10302853-10395353 GCF_020536995.1 Dreissena polymorpha | reverse complement strand
TCAAAAAGTTATCCGCGATTTAAAGGTTATAAATGAGAATTATATTAAACGAACGTCCTCCACTTTTCCGCGAAAACGTGATGTCACCACAACAAATAAAATCAAATGACGTCGTCTTCATTTATAAACAGAGTGCGGACAATCAAAGTGAGGTCACTTTAAACAACCGTCGGTATATCGGGGAAATAACCAACAGTAGTTTTCCTTCTTAGTATAAAGATAACAAGTCACGTGCCGTGGTAGAATTAAGAAATAATCGACGGGTAACCGTTGGTTATTGCGGTAATAACCAACGGTATGGAGTTCCGATGCGTAGGATGAGTAGTAGTAGTAGTAGTAGTAGTAGTAGTAGTAGTAGTAGTAGTAGTAGTAGTAGTAGTAGTAGTAGTAGTAGTAGTAGTAGTAGTAGTAGTTGTTGTTGTTGTTGTTGTTGTTGTTGTTGTTGTTGTAGGTGTAGGAGAAGTAGGATTATAACTAGTTTGTTTTACAAATCCCTAGCTCTAGTTTGTTTGTTGTTGAATAACCCACAGTAAGGAGTATAGATGCGTAGGAATAAAATCACGAGTGCGAAGCACGAGTGATTTGATATCACGCATCTATACCCCTTACTGTGGGTTATTCGACAACAAATCATCATAGAAAAATATTATTTCTATTCTAACATGATTCTGATTGATTTTATTCAAGCTTTTGGACGTGAACTATAATTTTCAATACTCCGACCTTCTTCGTACAAAGTTCACTATTTAGTGACATCATTGAATTGTACAAACATATCACGTAGTATTCATTCATAAATATTTTGCAAAAGACGTCACTTTCATTGAGAACAACAATCGTAGGAACTAAATGACGTCACGTTCATTGATGCTACTGAAAAGCTGGCATGCTGGTAATGTTTTCTTAATAACGTTTCTTAACAAATAACATTCTTTGCAGGCGGGGTTTTGCCACTTATCACCAAATATACAATTTGTTGTTTCATTACATGCATATACATGCTACATTTATCACATTTCTGTTAGAGTGGGTTTCAGCACGTGCATTTTACTTCAATATTTTCTTTATTTATTCGGAACTATTTTCGAAACATTAAGCTCCGCCCATAATTTATTTAAGAAATAATCGACAGGTAACCGTTGGTTATTGCGGTAATAACCAACGGTATGGAGTTCCGATGCGTAGGAATTAAACCACGAGGGCGTAGCCCCAGTGGTTTGATAACAAGCAACGGAACGACATACCGTTGGTTATTACCGCAATAACCAACGGTTACCCGTAGATTATTTCGATTCTAACACGATTTCATCAAAAAGTTATCCGCGATTTAAAGGTTATAAATGAGAATTATATTAAACGAACGTCCTCCACTTTTCCGCGAAAACGTGATGTCACCACAACAAATAAAATCAAATGACGTCGTCTTCATTCATAAACAGAGTGCGGACAATCAAAGTGAGGTCACTTTAAACAACCGTCGGTATATCGGGGAAATAACCAACAATAGTTTTCCTTCTTAGTATAAAGATAACAAGTCACGTGCCGTGGTAGAATTAAGAAATAATCGACGGGTAACCGTTGGTTATTGCGGTAATAACCAACGGTATGGAGTTCCGATGCGTAGGATGAGTAGTAGTAGTAGTAGTAGTAGTAGTAGTAGTAGTAGTAGTAGTAGTAGTGGTAGTAGTAGTAGTAGTAGTAGTAGTAGTAGTAGTAGTAGTAGTTGTTGTTGTTGTTGTTGTTGTTGTTGTTGTTGTAGGTGTAGAAGAAGTAGGATTATAACTAGTTTGTTTTACAAATCCCTAGCTCTATTTTAATGGCCTTATCTACACGTGCTAACCATCGATTTATTCACTGTACCTCGTAGTTTATATATATTTATGGCGGCATTTTTAGACGTCTGATTAAAACAAACAATCGTAAAGAAATAAATCTCTTAAATTAAACGAATGAAGTATATAAAAACTTCTTAAATTGACATTGATATGGGACTACATAAATACCGAGATGATGTCACTAATGTATATCAACCAATCGGAAATCAGACACTTTTTAGTATGTAGGCATTTCCTGAAACAGTTTTGATATATTGCCGCTATTTATGCAAATCCTTTTCGAAAAAACATGTATGTTTAAAATTGACGTGTCGGCCTTCTAAAAAATAGTTATGTTATTATAAGGCATGCCATTTTTTTAAATGTTGTTTATATTCAGATGTCAAAAAAGGTATCGTTTAGTAAAAACTGTTTCCTCGGCGGACAGAATAAGTAGATAGAGGAAAATCAGATGTCTCTCTTCGCTAGATTATTTAAGAAATAATATTTTTCTATCATAGTTTGTTGTCGAATAACCCACAGTAAGGAGTATAGATGCGTAGGAATAAAATCACGAGTGCGAAGCACGAGTGATTTGATAACACGCATCTATACCCCTTACTGTGGGTTATTCGACAACAAATCATCATAGAAAAATATTATTTCTATTCTAACATGATTCTGATTGATTTTATTCAAGCTTTTGGACGTGAACTATAATTTTCAATACTCCGACCTTCTTCGTACAAAGTTCACTATTTAGTGACGTCGTTGAATTGTACAAACATATGACGTAGTATTCATTCATAAATATTTTGCAAAAGACGTCACTTTCATTAAGAACAACAATCGTAGGAACTAAATGACGTCACGTTCATTGTTCCTACTGAAAAGCTGGCATGCTGGTAATTTTTTCTTAATAACGTTTCTTAACAAATAACATTCTTTGCAGGCGGGGTTATGCCACTTATCACCAAATATACAATTTGTTGTTTCATTACATGCATATACATGCTACATTTATCACATTTCTGTTAGAGTGGGTTTCAGCACGTGCATTTTACTTCAATATTTTCTTTATTTATTCGGAACTATTTTCGAAACATTAAGCTCCGCCCATAATTTATTTAAGAAATAATCGACAGGTAACCGTTGGTTATTGCGGTAATAACCAACGGTATGGAGTTCCGATGCGTAGGAATTAAATCACGAGGGCGTAGCCCGAGTGGTTTGATAACAAGCAACGGAACGACATACCGTTGGTTATTACCACAATAACCAACGGCTACCCGTAGATTATTTCGATTCTAACACGATTTCATCAAAACGTTATCCGCGATTTAAAGGTTATAAATGAGAATTATATTAAACGAACGTCCTCCACTTTTCCGCGAAAACGTGATGTCACCACAACAAATAAAATCAAATGACGTCGTCTTCATTCATAAACAGAGTGCGGACAATCAAAGTGACGTCACTTTAAACAACCGTCGGTATATCGGGGAAATAACCAACAGTAGTTTCCCTTCTTAGTATAAAGATAACAAGTCACGTGCCGTGGTAGAATTTAGAAATAATCGACGGGTAACCGTTGGTTATTGCGGTAATAACCAACGGTATGGAGTTCCGATGCGTAGGAATTAAACCACGAGGGCGTAGCCCGAGTGGTTTGATAACAAGCATCGGAACGACATACCGTTGGTTATTACCGCAATAACCATCGGTTACCCGTCGATTATTTCGATTCTAACACGATTTCATTGATAAGTTATCCGCGATTTAAAGTTTATAAATAAGAATTATATTTACCGAACGTCCTCCACTTTTCCGCGAAAACGTGACGTCACCACAACAAATAAAATCAAATGACGTCGTCTTCATTCATAAATAGTGCGCGGACAATCAAAGTGATGTCACTTTAAACAACCGTTGGTATATCGGGGTAATAACCAACAGTAGTTTTCCTTCTTTGTATATAGAAAACAAGTCACGTGCCGTGGTAGAATGCAGAATAACCCACACTTGATTTTCTTCTTTGTCTATAGAAAACAAGTCGCGTGCCGTGTTAGAATAATTAATATATACTATTCTTTTAAAATGTGCTGTCAGTTGTTTTATTATAAAAAAAACTTCAATTATAGATACAATAATTTTATCAATACCTTTTAATGTCAGCATATGCTTTGAAAGTGTATTTAATCACTTGATATTGAAATATTTGTTATTCATGTTATTTTTAGTTCATATAATATAAAGCATCATGCACGATTTTCTCATTAATAAGTTAAAAAGCCTTACTCAATTTTGCAGTAACTAACCGAACGGTTGTTTACCATTTACCCATTAAAGCAGTTCCGAAAATTTTAAATCAGTTAAATACTTTATTGTATGTTGTGTGGATACAATGATGATTTATCGTTCGTTTAAAATATACGGCCTGTTAAGTAAGCGCAATGAAATCCCCTATGCGATAAGTTTCCTCCTTTTCCCTCACGAATCAAATTGAAGATACTATACAACCATAAGCATTGGTATATGGTATACTTTGAGATTTATATTTCTTCCCAATTACTCTCCACTTGATAGTCCCCGATTTAAAATATATATTATTATGATGAGATATAAAACTTTCGATTATGAGTCAGGTAGGGACGAGAAAAAAGATCCTAGTAAACATGTTAAGACGCAACTTATATTCACACAAATACTTTAGTATATTAATTAACGCCATTGCCAATACATGTATAGTGCATAATTTGCTTTAGCAACTTTAGCGATATATAGCATTTGACATTTTGTCTAACGCTTTGTATCGAAAAACCTTATGCTACATGGAGTATGCAACGCTGAACATCGTAACAAATTGTTCTGCGGGAGGGTATGAGTAATACTATATGTAGCACTTTCTTATAACCATTCTTGTGCAGTACACTCAATTACACTCACTTGTATTGCATCTTCGAAATATCATTCTTTTTACAAACGCATGAGCCAGCTAGAACAACAGTTCGGAGAGCAATCATGAAAACAATCATTATGTGATTTGAAATCGAACACAAATGTCGTTACAAGTATTAGAATTAAATACATAGTTTTTTGGTTTGTTATTTTCTATTGACATCTATACATATAGTTAATCAAATTAAGGTGTTGTTAGTGTCTCACCGACTCATATAGTCGAAATTGTGTAATACATTCTTACAATGCTTAAGAGCGGTAAATTTCTGTTTTCAAAATAAAGTAATTATCTAAACATTTGGCCTTCAAGTTCGTCATGAACTTGACGGCAGGCACAAGTTCATGAGCGTGACATCTTGACTTGTATGGTGAGCAAGGGCCAAGGCATGTCTGAACATATGGACAAAGAAACTTCAATGCAATGCCATTAATATATATTATTATTATATTGACTTTCAAGGTAGCAAAGCAGTTTTTGCGCGCGAGACACGTCCTCGCAGAACAAACACCGAAAGCTTTAGACAGCGGTGGAACATTTTTTTGCAAGATTATTACGAAGTTATTTCAATGTATGGAGAAATCACAGTCTAGAAAATTAAAGAGCCATACGTAGAGACCAACATACTCTCAGACGTCCATATCTACGGGTCATACATCTTACATCATACTTGCTCCCCTTTATCTACCGGTAAGGAATTTATAATAAAATCAAAACAGTCATTGAAGAATACGGATGTCCAGTTAGCGAAGTGGTTAGTGTACGCGCTTCTCCCCTAGAAAATCCGGATTCCGGGTTCAACTCCCGCTCCCAGTGCATGTTATCTTGGTTCGTGGTCGCCACACCGGACATGTAAAGTTTCCTCTGGGTACTTCGGTTTAATCACACAGCACAAGACCACACCAAAATTGATCGTCTTTCGGCAAAAAATAAAATACATGTACTCCATATTGCCGATATAATTCAAAATTTGTTTTCACTTTCAGGCTGATATTGCTATTGATAAGAAAGTAAGTTAGTCAATATTGATCTACAATTGACTTTAACATGAAGACGTGTCAGCACATACTAATAATGAAAACCCTATACTTTATGGTGATATCTTCAAATCATATAATTGGTAAATGTGTAGTTGTTGTTTTTGCTTCTCGGTTATCGCATTTTTTTTTATCCATAGAGAGTACTTTAACGCCTTTAAATATGCATCCGTAACAAAAGATGATTGCAGCTAAATGTTTATTTATGAATGTGTTGTGTATGGTCGCAGATTGTTATCTTTACAAGTTACCATTTTTAAGTCGTTGACAGCGATGCAATACCATTAAAAAATATTGGAATGTTATTTTGGTTGCCACAAAATTGGTGAATGAAAAATTTTTAATATAGCACTCCTTTTGTGTGTTTTTTTTTTTCAATTTCCATGAATGCAATAATTAACGAGCAAGTTGAGATTATATTATGGCTAGTACTTTAGAGTCATTTAGTTATCCGCATGCCACAGTGTCACTAGTGTTTTTGTGACAGTCGGCTTGTCATTGACAACGATTCCAGGTTAACCAATGCGGGTTTCTTCTTAACCAATCACAGAAGTTTTTCACAATAACATCTACGTATGTAACGGTTTTTTTTCAATAACAAGAAACCACATTCAACCCAACAACTTTTTTATGAGTTATATTGTTGATCTTATAAAATATTTTTTACTGAGTGCAATAAATGGAATCCTTTGTTTATAACTTCTTTAATTCGTTAAAATAAAAATCAAGTATCTAAATAAACTAACACCCGCTGCTTATCAACGCCATTATCAAATATGCATAACAAGTGAATAACATTAGTTAGAATAGAACAGCATCATTTGAATATAAGGGAAACTGCATTATAATTATGCGATAAAGTCATCGATGTTTTGATCAATTTGGTTCAATGTTTTCGATTGAATTGAAATTTTTCAAAAGATATTGATCATAACAACCGTATGTGTCGCGTTCTGAGTCAACGGAACTTAGCCTCTTTTCCTGTACATTCGACCACCTAAGGATTGAATCTCGCGCATGCGCGTTGTAAGGAAATATGATGAATTTAAACTGTGCTCAATTCATAGCCTGACCTACATTTGATTGTATTTCAACACAAAAGTTTAAAACAATCGATGCATAAATATTGTTTTACTTGCCTTTTGACCTTAACAACCGGATGTCAAAATCAGCTGGAGTTTCCTATACATTCGTTGCTTTTCATTGGCTCCTTTATTTGCGCACTGTGATGGGGTTCTCGACGGGGAAATAAGTTGTGATGAAGAAGAACGGAATGCTATTTGATTTTTGTAAAAAAAGTTGTAATCATTTTTAATAATCTAACGATAATGCGTAATAAACATGACCAGCAGAAGCTAGCAAATTTCACACTTTTAGTATTCAAACAATCTTCTCGTGGACATAGTCTAAGTTTAACAATAATAACAAAACAATTCGGGTAGTAGTTTTCACACCACACACCCAGTAAATAACTTGGTCAACTTGAAAAAATACAAACGTTTTGAAGAAAACATTTTTAACAGTGGGGGCAGATGAAAGTGCCTCCCCTTCGTAACACAGCCTTCTCATGACAGAAAGAAAGGTGTACCCAGTGACCGCATTTATCGCACTGCCGCCAATTTACAATTTTCAAGTGTGGGCGATCATTCAATCCTTCTGGCGAAAACCTTTCACAGACGCAACAAACTTCTGTGTCTTCAACATCACACCATTCGTCAGACTCGGACAAGTTCATCATTTCTTTCTTGCTGAAGGCCACTGGTTCTTGGTTTGGGGCTTATGTGAGAGGGCACGGGTGTCGGCTTTTGCTTTTGCTTTTTCGTGCCTGCCGTAGACATGACGGAGCTCGGTGGCAGGTTTTCCTTCTGCGAAGAATAAACCTCCATTTCTTCCAAGAATTGGTCACTGGTGATTTATTTGCCAGAGGGGTTAGGCTTCTTAATGGAGGGAGGCGACTTTTTCTTATGGCAGTTGCAGGGGCAGGAACAAGTTGCTTTGACGGTTAGCTTCCTTTCTAGATATGCATCCACCGCATGTTTTCCGCTCTGGATGGCCCTGCACTTCAAGACAGGTGCCTCATCTCTATAGGCCTCGCATATCATGAGTTGAACATCGGAGATGGCCTGCTTGTTCAACGGAACGACGCCAGTTTTCTTGAAGGCCGAAACAATGTTCCATGGGCTCATTGCCTTCAAGTAGGCCTTACATGCAATGCGGGCCATGTCTTACCTTGTGACAGCTTTTCCGATATTTTCTTTCATGAAGTTTGCACACTCGCTGTAATAATACCTCTCAAATGGCCCAAAGACAGCGACATCAAGAGGTTGCAGCAAGTGGGATGAGTGCGCGGGTAGGCAAAACAGGTGCAGGTTTTTAGACCTCGCCCATCTGGTCAGTTCTGGTGTCGTATGGGTAGTGTGGCCGTCTAAAAGAAGTAAGATTGGCTGGTTTTCGTCTGTTCTGGCTGCGTACTTAAGGAATTGGTTTTCAAGGTAGTCCTTAAAAACGTCTGTCGTTGACCATCCGGAATCCGACATTGTAGCCCGTGCGCCCGGTGTCGCGCCTTCCATCAGCTCTTAGTTGTATCTCTTACCCGCGGATGACAACGCGCCATATTTTTTTAATTTATGGATGACAACGCGCCGTATTTTTTTAATTTATATATAATAGCGATGTTAGATGGTGTTATTAAGTTTTATGTTCAACTACTTATCAAGAACCCAAATTATTTACATACTCCTTTAGAATATTAGAATATTGTATACAAATGAAACAATTAATACGAACGTTAGTAAATGAATTACTCTGTGTGTAATTTCAATCGCTTAAAGGCTTTTGTATGTTTACTGTGCATTATTTAATAAAGTGTGCATGCTTTGATCGCAAACATCTGAGGTCGCGGTGGTGTAGTGGATATGGTGTCCGCCTTGCGATCGCGAGCTTGTGGATTCGATCCTTACTAAATAAATATGTTTAAAGTAAACCTTTAAACACGAACTATGGGGGTATAAAGGCTCCAGCAGCATTAGCAGCAGCAATCACTGTTGTTGTAGCGGAACGTGGTAAGGTCACAGCATGGGTCTTTTCTTTTGTCGGTGTTATAATAATAGGGGGCGTTGTTCGGGGCTTATGTCTGTGTCGTCCATGTTTTAAATGAGTTCTGGCCTATCTTGGAGCATGTGCAGAGCTACCGCCTTCTCTAAGTTTTCAAAATATGCCCCAATATGTTCGGGAGTGGTGGCTTTTGCCCTGGTTATCTCGAGGGATGAAGGTTTTAATGAAGACACTCTGTCACCCCATCGCTTCAAGAAGCTGTAGAGCCAGCAGTTACTGAGCGGCTTATCCGACGGCCGCTTTCCCAACGTGTAGGCAAGTTCGCCGGCTAATCTTTGCATGCTGGTGTTTGAGTAGCCGTAGCCTAGTCTAGCAGAATTTTCAGCATGCTCAACTAATCCAAACTCTTCCTCCGATGAGAACAGCGTCTCCTTTCCATAATTGCCACTGTCAATTCGACCATTGACCCTATCTCGCAGGGTGTTGTATTGAATGCCATATTCTTGGGCAGGCTGACGGATCAATAGTTGTTTATTATTTACCTCAACCTCTGCTTTGAGTACTTTTTCTGGCAAATAATTCTTGTATTTGGAATGGAATTTCCTTGGGCTCTATTATTACAAATAAAAAAATGATTTCAAATAAGATTGTAAGATGAAATGAATTGACAAATTGGATTTTAATTAACTGTGTCGCTGTTCAAGGCAATGCGCAAAAACAAACACCGCGTGTGCAGCCCCCAATACGTCATCAGCTTTTGCATCAACTTGTTCACGTGACTTACAAAACAAGTCGACACAAATGTGGGTCAAACAATGTAAACATTGGAGTTTAAAGCATACTATATCTTGAATTATTAATTTGAAGGTAAGATTTACATGTATGATATGGTTTAAATTTAATTTACAGTACATACCGTTTTAGTCACAGGCATCAGTATCATAAATTTGCCCCCCCCCCCCTGGGACCCTACCCCCCCCCCCCCCCCCGAGTTTGCCTCAGGGGTTCCAGATTATTAAATGTACACCTATTGTGTATGGTTTGACTTTTCAACAACGAATATTGACAGAAATACAAGTTTGAAAAATAACCCTCGTATAGGTATTAAATATACACAAGGTATGAAACGCACTAATAATGCCTATCGCTGAAAGATTGTGGAACACTGGACGTGACCTTTTTCATCGAAAACACACATGTTCCCATGCAGTTGCCGACAAAATCCAACTGGATTCGTTAAAAGACAGTAAAAGCAACGTTATTACACAACTAACCGATCTCCTGCTCGGCTAATAACTTTAATATTCAATTAAATTTGACTTTCTCGCTATATGTCACTCGGTGTTTCATCTACACATGTACACCAGTTTAATTTTATAACGCGTCATCTGGTTGGTTGTTCTCATTGTGTTGGCCAATGATATGGCGTTTTAGAACCGAGTATTCGATCGACAAAATATGACAGCAAAACACAGACATGAAACGTAAAAGCGGAAAGTGTCGTCCCTGATTAGCCTGTTCTGCACAGGCTAATCTGGGACGACACTTAACGCACATGCATTATGACCAGTTTTCTCAAAATACGACTCATATTTGGAAACATTATCGACATCCTCATTAATTTTAATAATTGCTCACGGGTTGTCTTTTCCGGTCCTTAAATTTTAGCCATATACGTTCATGGTCGGTAAAATGCACATAAACGAAGTCAAAAATACAGATATAACAGCCGAATTTATTATATCGACCTTGAAGTAGTAACCTTGATTCTGAGCAAAATTTCTTGTCTAGGATTGACACACGGTAAACGATAAATGTCATTTTGAAAGTCATTAAAACTATCAGCAAAATTCTGTACTTTTTACGACGAGATCAAATTGCTTGCAAAATTCAAATTCTAGTGGCCAGATTATCTGACATTAAATAAATTACTCTTTAAACATAAAGTTTTTAAGTTCTGCAAACAAACTGGGGGATTTTTAAACGATTTATAATCATGACAATTATGACAATATTATCTTTTCTAGCGATATAAATGAACTAAGCAATCAAACATGGTGTCACCATTATATATCTTGGGTATCAGTTTTCATGTCACATAGCTTCATGAATGAATAACGGATACAACTGCTTTTATTTAAACATGAACTGTCATAAAAATGTATACGCTATTTTTGACGCATTTTTATGTATTAGATATCTGTATCACATGTGGCATTTCTTTAACAGCTATTCTTAATGTAAGCATTTACGTATATTTCTTAAGTAGATCATTATAGTGTTTCTCTACATGTCCTTCTAAAGAAATAATTTAAGTTTGTTACATTTCTTATTTAAATGTAGATGAACAAACCTGTTTTTTCCCACTTTTACAGCGAATTCGGTTGATTAAAGCCCCGTTTATTAAATTTCATCTATAATCAACGGCAAGGCTATAATCAATGGCACGAAATGACGTTATCAACTTCCGAACCGGGACTACTTTTTCCCACGCACCTCGTCACCTGTTTTTGCCAAGTGCATCAATAATAAAAACAATCTCAAATGTTTGTCAATCTTAATGACATTAAAACAAATACAAGTAGAAAAAACGTGTTTGTTGTCATTTATTGTCACTAAACTTCTAGTATTAGGTAAATTTAACACTATGATAAAAATTGGTTCTGATGTTGTTGCTCTCCTTTGACGGAGTCAGTTCGAGTTGCTCCCCTTTGACTATAGAACACAGAAATCCCGTGTTAATTTACAAGCTGTACTCGAATATGCGTCCATCTGATTTTTCTTCAGATTAGCACCCTTTCTACCTGGCAACACCCCCAATTGACACTGCATCCCAGTGGTTCTTGCGTCAACAATTGGGTGTCAAAAAGCTGGGTCAAATGCTGAAGGCCTTGGCAAAAGACTCCGGCTTATCAGAGCACAAGAGAATAACAAACCACTCAGTTCGCAAATTCCTGGTCTAAAAACTTCGAAATGCAAACATTCCACCCACTGAAATCATGGCCATAACAGGGCACAAAAATGTTCAGTCCATAACCATTTATTCCACCATATGTGTTGAACAGCAGCAAAAGTGTTCCAACATTCTTGCTCAGTCAAGTAAATGTAACAACCAAACAGCTTCCTCTTGTTCACCTTTATGCACTGAAACTATGGTCGAAATGCAGCCTCCACAACCACTGTCTACCGTTGAACAAGTTGATCTTGATGTTCGCCCCACCCAGTCACTTCACTAGCAAATGTCTTTCTCTCGTTCGAACAACTTTGCCGCACAATTCTTTGGTGCCCCTTTCCACATTTAAAATTTTAATGTGAATAATAAGATTAAATCCAAGTTGTTGTTGTTATTTCGTCACGAAATAACAACATATTACAACAAAGAAGCAAATATTTTGCAGCTCGTGTTCTAGTTGATAGTTTGAACATCGAACGTGAATTGTGTGTGGTGTTAGGCTACGTTGTATACACATGTAGTTCCTTGTATATAACAACGAAATGTTATATTAATGTTATAAAACTTTTAGATTTGCAATTCAAAATGAATAAAATTGTTATTAGTAACGCACGACTCTTTGTCAAAGAACGATATTCTGATTTTCTTTTAATTACAATTTGATCAGCGATTATTTTTGGAACTCGGAGTAATACACTGACCTTGGTTACACTACAGTCATTATCAAAGTACGACAAACACTCATGAAAACTAATTTTGTTAAAATAAAAAGGTTTACTGAATAAAAAAGTGGGATAAATAGAATAATAGGTTAGTGTTGATTATAGATCACGTTTATCATGCTTGGCACGAAAACGAAAAAGCACTCGCCAAGGCTCGTGCTTTTTGTTTTCTAAGCCCCGCATGATAAACCTGATCTATAATCAACACTAACCTTTTATTCTCTATGAACCGTATATGTTACGGATGCACTATGCATTATGAGCGAATACTCTGACCGAATTTGTCACACGTGTGATGACACGCACAGACCAAGAATAGGGAACATAATATGTGATGCATTTAGTAGCTTATTATTGTAGATCTACAAGGATTTTTTTTGTTATGATGATAATATCATTTCCGGTTGGAAGCCTGTGGACCGTCTTATCAAAGATCGTACGACATTCTCACCTTACGATGCAATTTTCGAAGCGCCATAAATACGTAGCCGTCACATTTATAATTACTTTTGTTGAACATTTCCATTCATTTTCAAAGAAGCTGTCAAATATCCTTTATATTTGAAACATACAAATCATTATCACTTACATTTTAAAATTACAAAATTCAATCGTAAGTTAACATTGTCGTACGGTCTTTGATAAGACGGACCCCTGTATGATTAGCCGGGGTTGTGTTTATTTGTCAATACAGCATAGTATAAAATGATGCTTATACATGGTCGTAAATAGTAGCGCCGAATAGCTTCAAAATAAAGTGAAACACGAAATTTCATATACATGTAGATTCTAAAAGATTATATATATAACCTGAAAAATTTGATAATGCTTTTTCATTGAATAATTGGTACGATTTCACGTTTTCCGTCGGACAAGCTGCCAACTTGCGCTAGCGACTTGTTAAGACAACATGCCTCAACATCGACGGTAATAAATAAAGTGTCATCAAGCAAAGTTATAAAGCAATAAATCAGTACCTTTGTGGTTTCAAACAGAGTGTACGTTTTGATAATTGGCACTTTCGTTTTGTTTAACTCGTAACAAGTTAACTGGCGAACTGCAGGGAGAAGGAGCTATTACCAACGACGTTATTGATACATTTATCCTTCTAAATCTTTTAAAAACGATGGCAAAGGTGTTTGTTGTTGTTTTTTTAACATTCGCTACTTTATTTTAAACTCATAATGATCAAAACGTGAACGTGTTCATTAAGGCCACATAATATCTGCACACTATCTTAAGTTAGTAAGCTGGGCAGATACAAATGGTAACTATAACTATTTCAAACATTCAAACGTCAGCATTAAAGGGATCTTTTCGCGCTTTGGTAAATTGACAAAATTGAAAAAAGTTGTTTCAGATTCGCAAATTTTCGTTTTAGTTATGATATTTGTGAGGAAACAGTAATACTGAACATTTACCATGGTCTAATATAGCCATTATATGCATCTTTTGACAATTTTAAAACCTAAAAATTATAAAGCGTTGCAACGCGAAACGATTGAATAATTTGGAGAGTTCTGTTTTTGTCGTTAAATTTTGTGAAACTACGAAGATTGCTTATATAAGGTATAAAATACGTCAAGTATGTGTACTCGGCGGAATAGCTCAGTAGGCTAAAGCGTTTTTACTTCAGGACTCTGGCAGGACTCCAGCGGTCACTGGTTCGAAACCTGCTCCGGGCAATGTTCTTTTCCTTTTTTTAATTTTATTCTTGATTTTTTACTGGAGCTGTTACGATCCAATGTTTACAATTATCAATATAAAGCATTTAATGAATAAGTTAAAAAATGCCAAAATCTGTGAAAAGGCCCCTTTAAAGGCAGATAACGTGTGTATTCATGATACACGTAACGTGTATCACTTAAATTATCACACACTCGATATTCAGTAAAGAGACAATGAATATGTGTATTGATGATACAGATATTGAGATAACAATTATCACTAAAACTAATACACGCTGTCGATATTCGGTATGAGAGACAGTTTTCGTGTACATTTATAATACATATAACAATAATCACTTAAACTATTACAGTGTCGATATTTAGTATGAGAGACAATTTACGTGTATACATTTATGATACATATTAAAATTATCACGAAAACTACTACAAAATGTCGATATTCAGTTTATGTGTACATTTATGATACATATAACACTTATCAATAAAACTATAGCACACTGTCGATATTCAGAATGAGAAACATTTTACATGTGTATTACTCAAACTATCACACACTATCGATATTCAGTTCAGATACAATAACGCGTGTAGTCAATAAAACGATAACAACATGCACTAAAATATTCATACACTATCAATAATCAGTAAACGAAACAGTAAACATGTGTATTTATGATACTGGTACAATTTTCGCTGAAAATTATAACGAATTATCAGAAGTCAGTATGTTTGTCAATTACCGTGACACATATAGCAACGTTGACTTTAATTATCACAGGCTATTGATACCCCGTAACTGAGAGAGTTAACGGGTGAATTCATGATACACAGATTACAATATTGACTATCATTATAACAAACTACCAATAATTAGTAAGCACTTTACTTTATGTTGGTGTGTATTATATAGATAAAATGTTTTACCTATATTTTATATACTATCACATTTTTAAGATATAACATAAACCGGGCATATAACTGGTTGATTCAGGATAGAGATTACACCCACCAACGCATGATAAACCGTTTACATTTTTAGTTAATTTTAATAATTAATAATTTATAAATTTCAGAATCATAGCTGTATTTGCAACTCACAGTGAAAATACTTCAATAAACTTTGATTGCAATAATACATTCCCCACTGTGCAATACGCGAAGTCCAGTTGGTCTTTCTATTTCCACTATAATTTAGAAGGCATAATCTACTCGGGTCTTATACTTTTGGCCTGTCGTATCATTTTCAAATTCTACAACAAACTCGTTGTCAATAACAACCAACCTCTGGAAATGATACAATTTTGGAGGCCAGCCTTCAGCCGGAGGCCGTATTTCAATACTCGCCACCAATTCACACTCATCAGCTTGTGTACAGTATTTCGGATCCTTTTTAAAAGATCTCCATAACGATGTGATCCTTGTTCGATGCTTACTTTCAATGTAATCTGTGGAGGATCTTCGCTCAAAGCAATCTCCTGATCGTACAATTTTGTTTCTCTCAATCAATTTGTAGAAGACCGCCTCGCACTGTGTTACGCCTTCATGGACGTCTTTCAGATCTTCCGGGTGTTCCCCTTCTTGGAATGGAACAACCGAGTAGAATCCATAAGTGTAAGGAGAAACCCGCCCGATAATCCCATTTGGATGAAGCCCCATAAGTAACGCGCCATCGACAACTGCGTTACGAGCGTTTGGTACTTGTATGACAGGAATCACATCGTTGGTGTTCGAACCCCTACTAAAATGGTTCTCTATTCTGCTTAACAAGTATTTGGATTCGGATAGCCCACCGGACAGAAGAATACAAGATATCCTATATCCGGCTTTTGTCGCCCGACATATCTGTTCCTGTATATGTGTAATTATTGTATTGATTGTGAGGTCAAAGAGGCCACACACAAATGTATTATTCATATGCAGCCAGTTGCTATCATGGATTCCTAACTCGGTTTTGAATTTAGATTGTTTTAAAAGCATTTCAAATTGTTCGCCTTTTGTATTGGCAAAAAGTTTCGGCAGTTTGTCATCCAATAGAAGCACATCGGGAATGCCATCGTTGGGCTTGAATTTGTGTTTTATTTCTTCAAAGTTTTTTTCTAGCTTGTGGAATCTCATGTTATCTTTCTTAAATTCGTTAAAGACCTCGGCGGAAAAAAGCTCTTCTAAAGCACTGAAAAAAGATTTGTTTATCTGTTCACCGCCTTCATGTATTCCAGCTGACAGATTTCTATCAAATTGCCATCTTCTGTAACTTTGTGTGCACAAATGTCGCTTGTACCTGCACCTATATCAACACGAATATAGCACTGGCCGGGCCTAAATGGTTCTATGTGCATTCCCTCTGTAAAATGAAGGGGTTTGTTCCTTATGTACATTGAAGAAGCCTCTGGTTCGAGCACAATCTTTATCTTGTGGTATCTTTTTTCAGCAACTTTGCGAATGAACATTTTAAACAAATCACTACCGGTTGCTGGAATGGTAATGACCCATAAAATATCAGTGTCATTTATGTCGTTTCCACCTTTTACAGTCGTGCTTAAACAGTAGTAGTAGTAGTAGCAGTAGTAGTAGTTGTAATAGGAGTAGTAGTAGTAGAAGCAGTAGTAGTAGAAGTAGAAGTAGTAGTAGTAGTAGTAGTAGTAGTAGTAGTAGTAGTAGTAGTAGTAGTATAGTAGTAGTAGTAGTAGTAGTAGTAGTAGTAGTAGTAGTAGTAGTAGTAGTAGTAGTAGTAGTAGTAGTAGTAGTAGAAGTAGTAGTTGTTGTTGTTGTAGTAGTAGTAGTAGTAGAAGTAGTAGTAGTAGTAGTAGTAGTAGTCGTAGTCGTAGTAGTCGTAGTAGTAGTAGTAGTAGTCGTAGTAGTAGTAGTCGTAGTAGTAGTAGTAGTTGTTGTAGTAGTAGTCGTAGTATTAGTAGAAGTAGTAGTAGTAGTAGTAGTAGTAGTAGTAGTAGTAGTAGTAGTAGTCGTAGTAGTAGTAGTAGTTAGTAGTAGTTGTAGTAGTAGTTGTCGTCGTGATAGTAGTAGTAGTAGTAGTAGTAGTAGTCGTAGTCGTCGTAGTCGTAGTAGTAGTAGTAGTCGTAGTAGTAGTAGTCGTAGTAGTAGTAGTAGTCGTAGTAGTAGTAGTAGTAGTCGTCGTAGTAGTAGTCGTCGTAGTAGTCTAGTCTGGTCGTAGTAGTAGTAGTCGTAGTAGTAGTAGTAGTAGTAGTAGTAGTAGTAGTAGTAGTAGTAGTAGTAGTAGTAGTAGTAGTAGTAGTAGTAGTAGTAGTAGTAGTAGTAGTAGTAGTAGTAGTAGTAGTAGTAGTAGTAGTAGAATAAGTAGATAGAGGAAAATAAGATGTCTCTCTTCGCTAGATTATTTTAGAAATAATATGTTTCTATCATAGTTTGTTGTCGATTAACCCACAGTAAGGAGTATAGATGCGTAGGAATTAAATCACGAGTGCGAAGCACGAGTGATTTGATAACACGCATCTATACCCCTTACTGTGGGTTATTCGACAACAAACCATCATAGAAAAATATTATTTCTATTCTAAAATGTTTCTGATTGATTTTGTTCAAGCTTTTGGACTTGAACTATAATTTTCAATACTCCGACCTTCTTCGTACAATGTTCAATATTTAGTGACGTCATTGAATTGTACAAACATATGACGTAGTATTCATTCATAAATATTTTGCAAATGACGTCACTTTCATTGAGAACAACAATCGTAGGAACTAAATGACGTCACGTTTATTGATGCTACTGAAAAGCTGGCATGCTATAAATGTTTTCTTAATAACGTTTCTTAACAAATAACATTCTTTGCAGGCGGGGTTATGCCACTTATGACCAAATATACAATTTGTTGTTTCATTACATGCATATACATGCTACATTTATTACATTTCTGTTAGAGCGGGTTTCAGCACGTGCATTTTACTTCAATATTTTATTTATTTATTCGGAACTATTTTCGAAACATTAAGCTCCGCCCATTATTTATTGCAGAATAACCCACACCTGATTTTCTTATTTGTCTATAGAAAACAAGTCGCGTGCCGTGTTAGAATAATTAATATATCCTATTCTTTCAAAATGTGCTGTCAGTTGTTTTATTATCAAAAAACTCCAATTATAGATACAATAATTTTATCAATACCTTTTAATGTCAGCATATGCTTTGAAAGTGTATTTAATCACTTGATATTGAAATATTTGTTATTCATGTTATTATTAATTCATATAATATAAAGCATCATGCACGATTTTCTCATTAATAAGTTAAAAAGCCTTACTCAATTTTGCAGTAACTAACCGAACGGTTGTTTACCATTTACCCATTAAAGCAGTTCCGAAAAGTTTTAATCAGTTAAATACTTTATTGTATGTTGTGAGGATACAATGATGATTTATCGTTAATTTAAAATATACGGCCTGTAAAGTAAGCGCAATAAAATCCCCTATGCGTTAAGATTCCTCCTTTTCCCTCACAAATCAAATTGAAGATACTTTACAACCATAAGCAGTGGTATATGGTATACTTCATATTTTGAGATTTATATTTCTTCCCAAATACTCTCCACATGATAGTCCCCGATTTAAAATATTTATTATTATGATGCGATATAAAACTTTCGAGTATGGGTCAGATAGGGACGAGAAAAAAGATCCTAGTAAACATGTAAAGACGCAACTTATATTCACACAAATACTTTAGTATATTAATTAACGCCATTACCAATACATGTATAGTGCATGATTTGCTTCAGCAACTTTAGCGATATATAGCATTTGACATTTTGTCTAACGCTTTGTGTCGAAAAACAACCTTATGCTACATGGAATATGCAACGCTTAACATCGTATCAAAATTGTTCTGCGGGAGAGTATGAGTAATACTATATGTAGCACTTTCTTATAACCATTCTTGTGCACTACACTCAATTACACTCACTTGTATTGCATATTCGAAATATCATTCTTTTTACGGACGCATGAGCCAGCTAGAACAAAAGTTCGGAGAGCAATCATGAAAACAATCATTATGTGATTTGAAATCGAACACAAATGTCGTTACAAGTATTAGAATGAAATAAATAGTTTTTTGGTTTGTTATTTTCTATTGACATCTATACATATAGTTAATCAAATTAAGGTGTTGTTAGTGTCTCACCGACTCATATAGTCAAAATTGTGTAATACATTCTTACAATGCTTTAGAGCGGTAAATTTCTGTTTTCAAAATAAAGTAATTATCGTAACATTTGGCCTTCAAGTTCGTCACGAACATGACGGCAGGCACAAGGTTCATGCGCTTGACATCTTGACTTGTATGGCGAGCAATGGGCATGGGCCAAGGCATGTCTGAACATATGAACAAAGAAACTTCAATGCAATGCCATTAATATATATTATTATTGTATTGACTTTCAAGGTAGCCAAGTAGTTCTTGCGCGCGAGACACGTCCTCGCAGAACAAACACCGAAAGCTTTAGACAGCGGTGGAACATTTTTTTGCAAGATTATTACGAAGTTATTTCAATGTATGGGGAAATCACAGTCTAGAAAATTAAAGAGCCATACGTAGAGACCAACATACTCTCAGACGTCCATATCTACGGGTCATACATCTTACATCATACTTGCTCCCCTTTATCTACCGGTAAGGAATTTATAATAAAATCAAAACAGTCATTGAAGAATACGGATGTCCAGTTAGCGCAGTGGTTAGTGTACGCGCTTCTCCCCTAGAAAATCCGGATTCCGGGTTCAACTCACGCTCCCAGTGCATGTGATCTTGGTTCGTGGTCGCCACACCGGACATGTAAAGTTTCCTCTGGGTACTACGATTTAATCACACAGCACAAGACCACTCCAAAATTGATCGTCTTTCGGCAAAAAATAAAATCATGTACTCCATATTGCCGATATAATTCAAAATTTGTTTTCACTTTCAGGCTGATATTGCTATTGATAAGAAAGTAAGTTAGTCAATATTGATAACATTTGACTTTAACATGAAGACGTGTCAGCACATACAATAATGAAAACCCTATACTTTATGGTGATATATTTATATCATATTATTGGTAAATGTGTAGTTGTTGTTTTTGCTTCTCGGTAATCACATTTTTTTTTATCCATAGAGAGTACTTTAACGCCTTTAAATATGCATCGGTAACAAAAGATGATTGCAGCTAAATGTTAATTTATAAATGTGTTGTGTATGGTCGCAGATTGTTATCTTTACAAGTTACCATTTTCAAGTCGTTGACAGCGATGCAATACCATAAAAAAATATTGGAATGTTATTTTGGTTGCCACAAAATTGGTAAATGAAATTTTTTAAATATAGCACTCCTTTCGTGTGTTTTTTTTTTTCAATTTCCATGAATGCAATAATTAACGCGCAAGTTGAGATTATATTATGGCTAGTACTTAAGAATCATTAAGTTATCCGCATGCCACAGTGTCACTAGTGTTGTTGTGACAGTCGGCTTGTCCTTGACAACGCTTCCAGTTTAACCAATGCGGGTTTCTTCTTAACCAATCACAGAAGTTTTTCACAATAACATCTACGTATGTAACGGATTTTTTTTTCAATAACAAGAAACTACATTCAACCCAACAACTTTTTTTTGGTTATATTGTTGATTTTTTAAAATATTTTTTACTGAGTGCAATAAATAGAATCCTTTGTTTATAACTGTGTTTTATTTGTTTTAATAAAAAACAAGTATCTAAATAAACTAACACCCGCTGCTTATCAACACCATTATCAAATATGCATTAGTAGTGAATAAAAGTGGTAAGAATAGAACAGCATCATTTGAATATAAGGAAAACTGCATTATAATTATGCGATAAAGTCATCGATGTTTTGATCAATTTGGTTCAATGTTTGCGATTGAATTGAAATTTTTCAAAAGATATTGATCATAACAAC
Organism: Dreissena polymorpha; assembly: GCF_020536995.1. NCBI lineage: Eukaryota > Metazoa > Mollusca > Bivalvia > Myida > Dreissenidae > Dreissena > Dreissena polymorpha. Next base: position 10,374,197 of record NC_068363.1, on the reverse strand, counting down.
TGTATGTGTCGCGTTCTGAGACAACGGAACTTAATGCATGTGCGTAAAGTGTCATCCCAGATGAGCATGTGCAGTTCGCACAGGCTAATCAGGGACTACACTTTCCGCCTTAATTGGATTTTTGCTAAGAAAAGACGTTATTGAAACGAAAAATGTCATAAAAGCGGAAAGTGTCGTCCCTGATTAGCCTGTTCTGCACAGGCTTATCTGGGACGACACTTTACGCACATGCATTATGACCAGTTTTCTTAAAATACGACTCATATTTGGAAACATTATCGACATCCTCATTAATTTTAATAATTGCTCATGGGTTGTCTTGTCCGGTCCTTAAATTTTAGCCATATACGTTCATGGTCGGTAAAATGCACATCAACGAAATCAAAAATACAGATATAACAGCCGTATTTATTATTTCGACCTTGTAGTAGTAACCTTGATTCTGAGCAAAACTTCTTGTCTAGGTTTGACACACGGGACACGATAAATTTCATTTTGAAAGTCTTTATAACCATCCGCTAAATTCTGTACTTTTTACGTCGAGATCGAATTTGTTGCACAATTCAAATTCTAGTGGCCGGATTATCTGAAATTATAATTATTACAATAAATTATTCTTTAAACATAAAGTTTTTAAGTTCTGCAAACAAACTTGGGGATTTTTAAACGATTTATAATCATGACAATTATGACAATATTATCTTTTCTAGCGATAAAAATGAATTAAGCAATCAAACATGGTGTAACCGATATATCTTGGGTGTCAGTTTTCATGTCACATAGCTTCCTGAATGAATAACTGATACAACTGCTTCTATGTAAACATGAATTGTCATAAACATTATGTATGAGATAAACGGTATCACACGTGGCTATTCTTTAACATTTATAATAAATGTAAGCATTTGAATGATATTCCTTAAGTAGATCATTGTAGTGTTCATCTTCATGTCATGCCAGAGAAATAATTTAAGTTTGTTACATGTCTAATGCAAATGTAGATAAAAAAAACTGTTGAATCGTATATGTTACGGATGTACCATGCATTATGAGCGAACACTCCGACCGAATATGTCACACGTGTGATGAATAGCACAGACCAAGAATAGGGAACATAAGATGTGATGCATTTAGTAGCTTATTATTGTAGATCTACAATGAATTTTTTTGTTATGATGATTATATCATTTCCGGTTGGAAGCCTGTATGATTAGCCGGGGTTGTGTTTATTTGTCCATACAGCATAGTAAAAAATGAATGCTTATACAGGGTCGTAAATAATAGCGCCGATTCGCTTCAAAATAAAGTGAAACACGAAATTTCATATTCATGTAGATTGTAAAAGAATATATATATATATATATATATATATATATATATATAACCTGAAAAAATTGATAATGCTTTTTCATTGAATAATTGGTACGATTTCACGGTTTCCGTGCGACATACTTGCGCTGGCGACTTGTTAAGACAACATGCCTCAACATCGACGATAATAAATAAAGTGTCAACAAGCAAAGTTTTAAGCAATATATCAGTACCTTTGTGGTTTCAAACAGAGTGTACGTTTTGATAATTGGCACTTTCGTTTTGTTTAACTCGTGACAAGTTAACTGGCGAACTACAGGGAGTACAAGCTATTACCAACGACGTTATTGATACATTTATCTTACTAAATCTTTTAAACACGATAGCAAAGATGTTTTGTTTTTTTAACGTTCGCTACTTTATTTTAAACTCATAATGATCAAAACGTGAACGCGTTCATTCAGGCCACATAATATTTGCACACTATCTTAAGTTAGTAAGCTGGGCAGATACAAATGGTTACTATAACTATTTCAAACATTCAAACGTCAGCATTTAAGGCAGATAACGTGTGTATTCATGATTCAAGTAACGTGTATCACTAAAATTATCACACACTATCGATATTCAGTAAAGAGAAATTAATGTGTGTATTGATGATACAGATATTGAGATAACAATTATCACTTAAACTATTACTCACTGTTGATATTCAGTATGATAGATAGTTTTCGTGTACATTTATAATACATATAACAATTATCACTTAAACTATTACAGTGTCGATATTCAGTATGAGAGACAATTTACGTGTATACATTTATGATACATATAACACTTATCAATAAAACTATAGCACACTGTCGATAGTCAGTATGATAGACAGTTTACGTGTACATTTATGATACAAATAACACTTATCACTAAAACTATAACCCACGGTCGATATTCAGTATGATAGACAGTTTATGTGTACATTTATGATACATATAACACTTATCAATAAAACTATAACCCACTGTCGATATTCAGTATGAGAGACAGTTTATGTGTACATTTATGATACATATAACAATTATCACTAAAACTATAACCCACTGTCGATATTCAGTATGAGAGACAATTTACATGTGTATCACGCAAACTATCACACACTAGCAATATTCAGTTCAGAGACAATAACGCGTGGATTCAAAAAACAGATTACAGCATGCACAAAAAACATCACAGACTATAAATAATCAGTGCAAGAAACAGTTAACATTTGTATTAATGATACTGCTACAATTTTCGCTAAAAATATTTACGAATTATCAGAAGTCAGTATGTTTGTCAATTACCATGCCACATATAGCAACGTTGACTCACAGGCTATTGATAGCCAGTATGCAAGAAAGTTAACGGGTGTATTCATGATACACAGATAATACTATTGGCTATCATTATAACAAACTACCAATAGTTAGTAAGCACTTTACTTTATGTTGGTGTGTATTATATAGATAACATTTTTTACCTATATTTTATATACTATCACATATTTAAGATAATACATAAACCGGGCATATAACTGGTGGATTCAGGATAGAGATACCACCCAACGCATGATCAACCGTTTTACATTTGTAGTTAATTTTAATAAGTAATATCAATTTCAGAATCATAACTGTATTTGCTTGCAACTCACAGTAAAAATACTCCAATAAACTGTGATTGCTATAATACATTCCCCACTGTGCAATACGCGAAGTCCAGTTGGTCGTTCTAATTCCACTATCATTTAGAAGGCATAATCTACACGGGTCTTATACTTTTGGCCTGTGGTCTCATTTTCAAATTCCACAACAAACTCGTTGTCAATGACAACCAACCTCTGGATATGATACAATTTTGGGGGCCAGCCTTCAGCCGGAGGCCGTATTTCAATACTCGCAACCAATTCACACTCATCATCTTGTGTACAGTATTTCGGATCCTTTCTAAAAGATCTCCATAACGATGTGATCCTTGTTTGATGCTTACTTTCAATGTAATCTGTGGAGGATCTTCGCTCAAAGCAATCTCTTGGTCGTACAATTTTGTTTCTCTCAATCAATTTGTAGAAGACCGCCTTGCACTGTGTCACGCCTTCATGGACGTCTTTCAGATCTTCCGGGTGTTCCCCTTCTTGGAATGGAACAACCGAGTAGAATCCATAAGTGTAAGGAGAAACTCGCCCGATAATCCCATTTGGATGAAGTCCCATAAGTAACGCGCCATCGACAACTGCGTTACGAGCGTTTGGTGCTTGTATGACAGGAATTACATCGTTGGTGTTCGAACCCCTACTAAAATGGTTCTCTATTCTACTAAACACGTACTTGGATTCGGATAGCCCACCGGACAGAAGAATACAAGATATCCTATATCCGGCTTTTGTCGCCCGACATGTCTGTTCTTGTATATGTGTAATTATTGTATTGATTGTGGGGTCAAAGAGGCCACACACAAATGTCTTATTCATATAGAGCCAGTTGCTATCATGGATTCTTAACTCGGTTTTGAATTTACTGGTAGATTGTTTTAAACACATTTCAAATTGTCCGCCTGTTGTTTTGGCAAAAAGTTTCAGCAGTTTTTCATCCAATAGAAGCACATCGTCATTGTTATCGTTGGGTTTTAATTTGTGTTTTATTTCTTCAAAGTCTTTTTCTAGCTTGTGGAATCTCATGTTATCTTTCTTGAATTCGTTAAAGACCTCGGCGGAAAAAAGTTCTTCTAAAGCATTGAAAAAAGATTTGTTAATCTGTTCACCGCCTTCATGTATTCCAGCTGAAAGGATTTCTATCAAATTGCCATCTTCTGTAACTTTGTGTGCACAAATGTCGCTTGTACCTGCACCTATATCAACCAAAATATAGCACTGGCCGGGCCTAAATGGTTCTATGTGCATTCTCTCTGTAAAATGAAGGGGTTTGTTCCTTATGTACATTGAAGCAGCCTCTGGTTCGAGCACAATCTTTATCTTGTGGTATCTTTTTTCAGCAACTTTGCGAATGAACATTTTAAACAAATCGCTACCGGTTGCTGGAATGGTAATGACCCATAAAATATCAGTGTCCTTTATGTCATATCCACCTTTTACAGTCGTGCTTAAACAGTCTTTAACTTCAGACTGAAAATACTCATATGCTTTAGAAAACAAAATTTGTGCATTAAAATCTCTTTCCATCTGATCTTTTACAAACAATTTATTTTCTTTCAAAAACAGGTCAGTTTTGAATAAACGAAAGAAGTGGTAGTTACGTTTTTCTGACAGATTTTTTCTGTCAAAGATGTCCATGGCATTATTGCCGAAGGCCACGAACTCAGCATTGTCGTTGTCTCGAAGAAGAATACACGTTCGTTCAGATTTGGTTTCTGAATGATTTGGTCTGTAAATGTATTTTGTTTCCTTACCGTCCTTTAAGATGAACGCATAACCTGTATACCGAGTTCCGAAATCTATAGACGCTATAACTCGAATATCCTCATCCCTATTGTTAATATCCACTTTGGAACTTGTTCCACCCATTATTAATGACACATTACCTATGACGACTACTATAGACAATTAATAAACACAACATATGTCCCAAATCGAACGTTCGTTTTGTGAACAGTAAATATTTACATGTTATAACATAAATTTATGCGAGTGTACCAGTATCACTACTATACACTGCTCTATTTAAAGTAATTACAACACACTGCTCTACTTAACCCTTTCAGTGCCGGGAACCGAATTTTGAAGGCCTTTGCAAACAGTTTGGATCCAGATGAGACGCCACAGAACGTGGCGTCTCATCAGGATCCAAACTGTTTGCTATTCTGATAGTATTATTTGAAAAAATCGAAGAAAATGCTAATTTTAGAAATTAAGCAGACGATATTTTAGCAGACGACAAATTTCCCAGCATGCAAAGGGTTAAGGTTATTTGATATGCTTTTGACGATAAAGCATACGTTGACAGGTTGTTGTAAAAATGGTTATTTTTCAAGTTTATGTTTGAGATTGCCTGTGTTTTGTTATCGCAACGACTGCGTTTTTTGCAAAGTAGCTGTCTACGCTCACCTTTGACTTAATGTTTTGCAGTTGTTGTTTTTTTACGTTAATTTATGCAGCGGGAACATTGTAGAACAAACAAGTTGGGTTAATTTTCTTAAGTTACGGAATGCGGCTGAAATTGTTTAACGATTACAAATAACAGTTGCAAAGATTTGTAGGATTAAAGTTAGACCATTCTTAAAATTAAGTGGTTCAAAAAGATAATAACATGTACTTATTATTACACTGTAGAACCGGAACAATTTTTCACAATTTATCTATTTTGTTGTCAGAATATAATGAAAACAAACACAATTGTAATGGTATTTTGCCCTTATAGTTAATAAGAATGACAATGGCCATTGTGATAGAGGCTCGAGTCAATCAAATCATACTTTTCACGATGAGTTCACGATCGCCTGAAAGAAGCATTAAGTTTTTAGCTCACCTGAGCACAACGTGCTCATGGTGAGCTTTTGTGATCGCTTTCTGTCCGTCGTGCGTCGTCGGTCGTCCGTCGTGCGCCGTCAACATTTGCCTTGTTAACTCTCTAGAGGCCACATTTATTGTCAAATCTCCATGAAACTCGGTCAGAAGATTGGTCTCAATGATATCTTGGATGAGTTTGAAAATGGTTACGTTTGCTTGAACAACATGGCTGCCAAGGGGCGGGGCATTTTTCCTTATATGGCTATATATGGCTTTAGTAAAATCTTGTTAACACTCTAAAGGCCACATTTATTGTCTGATCTTCATGAAACTTGGTCAGAAGATTCATCCCAATATTATCTTGGATGAGTTTGAAAATGATGCCGGTTGGTTGAAAAACATGGCCGCCAGATGGCGGGGCATATTTCCTTATATGGCTATTGTAAAACCTTGTTAACACTCTAGAGGCCACATTTATGTTTCGATCTTCATGAAACTTGCTCAGAAGATTTGTCCCAATGATATCTTGTATGTGATCAGAAATGGTAACCTTTGCTTGAAAAACATGGCTGCCAAGGGGCGGTGCGTTTTTCCTAATATGGCTATATATGGCTATAGTAAAATCTTGTTAACACTCTAGAGGCCACATTTATTGTCCAATCTTCATGAAACTTGGTCAGAAGATTCATCCAAATAATATCTTGGACGAGTTTGAAAATGATGCCGGTTGGTTGAAAAACATGGCCGCCAGGGGGCGGGGCGTTTTTCCTTATAAAGCTATAGTAAAACCTTGTTAACGCTCTAGAGGCCACATTTATTTTTCGATCTTCATGAAACTTTGTCAGAAGATTTGTCCCAATGATATATTGGATGAGTTTGAAAATGGTAACTTTTGCTTGAAAAAAATGGCTGCCAAGGGGCAGGGCGTTTTTCCTTATATGGCTATATATGGCTATAGTAAAATCTTGTTAACACTCTAGGGTCCACACTTATTGTCTAATCTTCATGAAACTTGGTCAGAAGATTCATCCCAATAATATCTTGGATGAGTTCAGAAATGATGCCGTTTGGCTGAAAAACATGGCCGCCAAGGGGCGACGCATTTTTCCCCATATGGCTATAGCAAAACCTTGTTAACACTCTAGATGCCATATTTATTTCCAATCTATCTGAAATATGGTAAGAAGATTTGTCTTATTGATATCATGGATGAGTTCGAAAATATATACGTTTGCTCGAAAAACATGGCTGCCTAGGGACGGGGCATTTTTCTTTATATGGCTATATATGGCTAAAGTAAAATCTTGTTAACACTCTACAGGCCACATGTATAGTCCGATCTTCATGAAACTCGGTCAAAAGATTCATCCCAATAATATCTTGGACGAGTTCAAAAACGATTCCGGTTGGTTGAAAAACATGTCCACTTAGTAAAACCTTGTTTACACTCTGGAGGCCACATTTATTGTCCAATCTTCATGAAATTTGGTCAGAAAATTGGTCTCAATGATGTCTTGGATGTTTTTTTAAATAATTATATTTGCTTGAAATACATGGCTTCCAAAGGGCGGGGCATTTTTCGTTATATGGCTATAGTAAAATCTTGTTAACACTCTAGAGGCCACATTTACTGGCCGATCTTCATGAAAGTTGGTCAGAAGATTCATCACGATAATATCTTGGAAGAGTTCAAAAATTATACCGGTTGGTTGAAAAACATGGCTGCCAGGGGACGGGGCATTTTTCCTTCTATGGCTATAGTAAAACCTTGTTTACACTCTAGAGGCCACATTTATTTTCCGATCTTCATGAAACTTAGTCAGAAGATTTGTCCCAATACTATCTTGTTATCTCAGGTGAGCGACTTTGGGCCTTTCAGGCCCTCTTGTTTAACAACAAATATCGAGTTTTAAAGAAATCAAGTGAGTATTAAATCATTTATTTATTTGTGCCCGACTTTAAGTACTGTCCGAATTTACGTACCGCATCAGTATGTTACGACACTTGTGTGCAGTCAGTATACAATACATTAATTGCTTCAATAACGAAGGAACTGAAACAGCGTAACGGTAACGATACAGTGTGTTTAAACTATATTTTATTAAGAGTAAATGTCAATGCAAAATAATTCGCGAGATACTCCGGTACTTTAGTTGAAATTCACCACGAACATTTAAATGGAAATTAAATTATCTCAATGCTGTACCCGCTACGAAATTTTTATTTACAAATACATACAACCACGCCAATTTTCGCGCGCTTTTTATCAGAACAAAGAAAATCATTAATTTCATGTAGAAGTTGTAACCGAAAAAAGCTGTACACAACGCGTGCAAACCGTGTCAGGTGATTTACCAATGTTGGAATACAACTGTCCTGATTGGGCGCTTATTTCATCAAATCTTAAAATAGAATCATATGCCGAAATTCATTTTGATACTTTCGAAAATCGCGAACGTATATGGGATTATCGAGTAATGGGTTAAGATGGGAGAAGTTGCATGTATGCGATTGAAAAGGTTGACACGTATGTATCGGGGAATCCAGAGACTCGGAATTATACGATTACTACCATCAGTTATGAGTTCTCCATGTCTTCGAACTGTTAATTGCATAATCAAACACGCAATTATCACTCCTCTAGGTGCGGTATCCTACAGCTAGGTGCGAACGCGGTTTTCTTTTGTACGCCGCGTTTAAAAAGACAGAAAAGACTGGGCACGGGTGTGAAATACATTATTCATTATCACTTTTAAATGAAAGGGATCAATACAATACGTTTATGTTCAATTATTTTATTTTTAAAGAACACGATCAACACCGCGGTAGATATTATGGGTCCGCGGTGATTCGCGGTGTTCGCCTTATGGCGAACGGCCCCCGCGACATTTGATCTGAACACCCATCGCAGGGTTCATATTGGTAAGCGAACACAGTGAATTGAACACAGCGGCGGGTGGCGTTTGTGCAAGTACACGGTGCCTGTAGTGTTTATATGGCTATAGTAAAATCTTGTTAACACTCTAGAGGCCACATTTATTGTCCGATCTTCAAGAAACTTTAAAGATTCATCCTAATAATGTCTTGGACGAGTTCGGAAATGAGCCGGTTGGTTGAAATACATGGCCGCCAGGGGGCAAGGCATTTTTCCTTATATGGCTATAGTAAAACCTTGTTAACACTCTAGAGGCCGCATTTATTTTCCGATTTCCATGAAACTTGGTCAGAAGATTTGTCCAAATGATATCTTGGATGAGTTCGAACATGGTTTCGGTTGCTTTAAAAACGTGGCAACCAGGGGGCGGGGCATTTTTTCTTATATGGCTATATGGCTATATATGGCTTTAGTAAATCCTTATTAACACTCTAAAGGCAACATTTATTGTCCAATCTTCATGAAATTTGGTCAGAAGATTGGTCTCAATGATGTCTTGGGTGAGTTTGAAAATTGTATTTTGTTTTGTTTTTAACAAATACAAACTTAAACATAACATTATTAAGCGTTTTAGTAAGGAGGTCTATTTAACCGTTTAATCGTAATATTTGGTAAAACTCATATTGCACGTCCTAATCGACTTGTATCCCTTGAATAAATATGTTAATCATACTAAAAAGGCGCGCGGTAATGTTTTCCTGATAGACGCAAAAAAACCTGCGAACCGAAAAACTTCAATAAATGGGGAATTTAAATGTTTAATTGAGTAACCTTACTTTAATATTGATTAATATTGGAATGGTGGATATGTTTTATAAAGAATTATATTTAAGAATCATTCCCATTTTGCAACTTCTGGAGTGGATGTTATTTAAAGGGATCTTTTCACGCTTTGGTAAATTGACAAAATTGAAAAAAGTTGTTTCAGATTAGCAAATTTTCGTTTTAGTTATGATATTTGTGAGGAAACAGTAATACTGAACATTAACCATGGTCTAATATAGCCATTATATGCATCTTTTGACGATTTTAAAACCTAAAAATTATAAAGCGTTGCAACGCGAAACGATTGAATAATTTGGAGAGTTCTGTTTTTGTCGTTAAATTTTGTAAAACTACGAAGAATGCTTATATAAGGTATAAAATACGACAAGTATGTGTACTTGGCGGAATAGCTCAGTAGGCTAAAGCGTTTTTACTTCAGGACTCTGGCAGGACTCCAGGGGTCATTGGTTCGAAACCTGCTCCGGGTAATGTTCTTTTCCTTTTTTTAATTTTATTCTTGATTTTTTACTGGAGCTTTTACGATCCAATGTTTACATTTATCAATATAAAGCATTTAAGGTTCATGTAGAGGCTTCATTTTGAAAATTGTGGGACCCCTAGCATTGAACTCAAATTTGACTAAAGGAAGAGTGCCACATTGAAAATGTATACATATATGCTTTAAAGGATGTTTTTCCTTCAAACTGCTACCAATTTTGTACATCAACGTATCATAACATCCACAAAATCAATCAAAATACAAAGCGATTTTAACACTAAAATAAACATTATTTTCAAAAATCTGAATCATGTTTATTCCACGTATTTCGGCGGAAAATTATATAACTAGTGAATAATATCGACATTGACGAGGGCAAGTTACGCTTAAATAGTAAAAAAAGTTTACATATCTAGAAATATCAAAACTCGAACACATGTCATTTCATCACCATGGGGGAGGCCATTTTTAAATCAATAAAATAGAAAGAAACATGCTAAAAACTCACTCATCGCCTAATTGACATTCCAAACGGTTGACGATGACAAATGCATTGGATTGTAATCTTTCCGTTGATGTTTGCAAACTGCACGATCAGACCTCATAAACACTCAAAAGAATAACTATGTAAGAAGCATTTCACCAATGTTTACAATCGTTGTCGAATCACACGACATATATTATTGCGCATAAAATAGTACGCTTACAGACTGATAGAAAGATCGATACGTAACTCTGTTCAATACATCACGGTATACTATTCTATAGATAATATATAATAATACATCGCTTTAACAATCTAAAAGTAGAAATAATTCTTTTAAACGGAGTTTTTAATAACGAAAGTGAAAACAACGGAAGTTGGATGGATAGTCTGTGAGATGCACTTCGGCGCCAGAAAAACAATACAAATAAACTAAAAAAGACGTGTGGGGGACAATTTTCAGCTGGATGATATTTGTAATAAGGTAAGTGATGATATCTCTACGTGGTCATTTCTATTATTTAGTGCGATCTCTTGCTGATTAATGTTAAAAGTTGTTTTACTAGTTGCCACCCAACTGTCAAAATAAGTATTGTGTTTTCTCAGGTATGTGTATACACATACCCGTTTTTCTCACCACTGCACGTGGTTTCGACCGATTTGTTTTGCACGTTTTTCTACGGATCACAGCGATGGCCACGCTTTCAAAATGGGTAGAAGGAATAGAAATATAAAATCAATCGTTTGCCAATTTCTTTTTATTCATTTACAATTTTAAATGTCGTCTGCAATCTATTTCAATTTGAGATGGTTTAAAATTTGCAATTTGGTTGAGAGGTAAATAACACAATTGTTAAGCCTTTGAAATAGAATTGTGACTCTTATTATCCACCATACCTGGATTTTTAAAAAGTAGTTACGTTTTAGTTATTTTTAGAACTTTGTTTAGGATATTTATCCAAAAAAGGCAGTTGAATAAAAACTCATTTGTTGTTTTATGACAATAATTTTCTGTGAAATGTTGCTAACTTGACCTTGTATATGTATATAGCTTTGTATTTATTCCACTTAAGGTAGTGCATATCCTCCCTAACTTTAGATTGAGATTTTGTAAATTAGTGTAAAAATATATTGGTTTTAAACCAAAATATGAATAAAGCACACAAATATTGACTGTCAAAAATGTGTTTATGTTATTCTATCCGTCTTTAGCTTTAAAATGATATATAGTTTGACCATATTGTACCGCATTCAATGAAGAAAAACCAAAGCGAAGTTTTAATGAATTTTATCCCCCCCCCCCCCCATGAACCTTAATGAATAAGTTAAAATATGCCAAAATCTGTGAAAAGGCCCCTTTAATGTTAATTGTATCCTAATGTACTGAATGTTTATTTAAAGCAAAAGAAGTCTCGTTATGCATCAACATTTCTATCACGTTGAATATCTTCCTTTAAGTAGCGTGGACACACTATGTGCAATACTGAGGACACGTATTGTATATGGGCCGTGCGGACTGCACAGGCTAATATGTGACATTTAATTGAATCCAGATAATAACCATTACTGAGAAATGCCAAGCTTTTAATTGTTTGAGAAATCTCTACTTATGATTATGACACATGCACAAAACCCATAGCATATTATATTTTATTGTAACTTTATCACATACTGAATTATGTTAGCAGAGTGAGATAATATTAATATTATTCTTATTGCCTTTAAAATGTTGTCTGTTACAAGTCTTTGTAGTAAATAGTACATTAAGTATTATTATTAGTTTGTACACTAATGTTTTACCAACACATTGATTTTGTCATAATTTCCTAGAAAATTAGGAAATATGATTGATACCGACAAGCATACATCATATTTTTGAAACTTTTATCTTTTACGACCAGACCAAAGCCTCAGTTATTTATCACTCGACATGTAATTGTCCATTTTATAGCTGTTCTACTGATTTGCCCATTAGTCCTTAATAATACGCAAAGGGTTCAAATTACATTTTGTGTTATAAAATCATTGATACATACATGCGTATGCAAATAATGGCATTTTAAAAATAATTCTAATTTGTTAACTACTTAAGGCAGTAAAATGACCCATGTTTCTTGTAATATTAATACGTATAGATTTTGTCGCGAAATGTCAGGAAATGTTATGTTCGTTGTGTTAAATTGACGTCACCGCCAAAATATGTGGCGTAAATACCCGAGCGGTCTGCGGACAACAAAACCATTGTTTTTAAGTATCAAAATGTGTGTTTGCCCTTTTTATGATTCAAATCCTTTTATAATATATGTATTTATAAAATAGCAATTTGCGTCTTGAAAACGACATTTATCATTTAAATATAGTACTGCACTGTGAACCAAACAGTGTAATAGTTGCATATGGTCGAAAGAAAGAATGAAAAATTATTGATTACGAATACAACAATAAATATAAGAATGTTTTAGTCTTTACAAAATAATCATATAAAATATACATAGTTTGTGTCGGCAACTGATTGTATCGATATAAAAAGAAACAAATATAACACGTCAAACCAAAAACATAATTGAAATAAATATAAGGATTTGTGATTGTGGTGAATATATTTTATATATCAAAGACTATTAAAAATTAATTCAACCAACAACTGAAAGAACAAGACATTTTGGAAAAAAAGGATACGATATAAAAAGTCAGTAGGCCAGAAAGATATCAATGTTCACTACAATTATCAGAAACAATAAAAGGTCAGAATGTCAGACTGTTAACGTGTGTATTTGATGGCACAGATAACAATCTTAATTAAATCATCGAACACTATCAATAGTAAGTATGAAAGAAAGTTACGAATGTATTCATGATTCACATAACAATTTTCACTTTAATCTTCAAACAGTATTAATAGTCAGTATGAAAGACGGTTATATGTGTATTCATGATACATATAATGTTCACTAAAACAATCATATACTATCGATAGTTAGTATGAGAGTCGTTTAACGGGTATATTCATGACAAAATAAAGTAACATCAACAAATGCTATGTGTATACTAATGATCAAATTATAATAGAAACAAATAGCTCACTAAGTAAATTTGGCGCCAAATTTAACAATCAGACAGTAGATGGCAATTTGTTATCTTACATATATTATGCACAAATATATTAATTAAGTGAATACATTAGATATGTTACATAACATAACTACAATTACTCAGTTTCGTAACCAGTATGAATAAAAGTTAATTTCCACTTCATGCGTTAATATACACAAAAACAGCTAGTTTAATAACTTCTTCTTTAGAACATGTTTTCATTAGGCTTAGAAATTTATATACTGATTTTCGCTTGAAATAATAAGTGTTTATGTTTTTTTTCGGATATCGTTATAACAAGGACATATTAACATAAAATGGTATTCGTCTTCAATGTCACGTGAGTTACCCAGTGACATATTCAATGTTTTTACAAAAGCTCCCTGTGTAATTAAAAACAGTCCCTAGATAATTTAAATCATCAACAACTTCGATTGATTGGCTATTATATGTCCATTTTTCGTTTGCTAATAACGCCCCGCGTTTTCGGAAAACCATTATTTTAGTTTTTGTGATATTTACAGTTAGACACCATATGCAACAATATGAAAACAAAAGATCTAAATGCCTCTGAGTTTCTTCAGGGGGTTTACCTATAATAGCCATATCATCGTCAAACAACAACAAAATCACAATAATATCATCAATACTTAAGCCTGCGTTAATGTCATACTGCAAATAAAGCTCTAAATCTTCAACAAATAATGAAAACAAAAGAGGTGACATCACCTCCCCTTGTCGTAAACCAGCAGCGTAGTTGAAATATTCAGAATAGTAAGAACACACCTTCACACAAGATGGTACTTTTTGGTACATGTCTTTATCAATTCTAATGAATCAATGATACCGGTAACAATTGTCACTATAATTATCACTCACTATCGATAGTCAGTACGATAATAAGTGTAACTACTATTATCACACACTATCGAAAGTCAGTTTTGAAACAGTCAACGTGTGCATTCATGAAACAGATAACAATGTTTACTATAATAATCAAACACTATTAAAAGTCAGTATGACAGACAGTAACGTGTGTAATTATGATACACAACAATGTTCACTAAACTTGTCACACTATATCATTATCACACACTATCAGTATCATACACTATCGTTATCATACACTATCAGTATCATACACTATCATTATCACACACTATCAGTATCACACACTATCAGTATCACACACTTTCAGTATCACACTCTAGTCGGTAACGTGTGCAGTCATGATACAGGTAACAATGTTCATTAAAATTGTCACACTATATCAGTAAAACACACTATCAGTATCATACACTATCGGTATCACCCACTCTCAGTTTCATACACTATCAATTTCATGCACTCTAAGTTTCATACACTTTCAGCATCACACACTATCAGTATTACACTCTATTCAGTAGCATACACTATTAGTATCATACAATATCAGTATCACACATCATCAGTGTCACACACTATCAGTATCACACACTATCAGTATCACACTCTAGTCAGTAACCTCTGCATTCAAGATATAGGTAACAATGTTCACTAAAATTGTCACACTATATCATTATCACACACTATCAGTATCATACACTATCGGTATCATACACTATCAGTATCATACACTATCAGTATCACACATTATCAGTTTCACACATTATCAGTATCTCACACTAGTCAGTAATGTGTGCATTCATGATATAGGTAACAATGTTCACTATACTTATCACATTCTTTCGATAGTACGTAAACCAGGTAGTTTACTGCTGGATTCATGATATAGATAACACACAACGCATGCTAAACCGTTGTACAATTTTAGTTAATTGAAATCGATAATGTAAATTTAATAATCATATCTACATTTGCAATTCACAGTGAAAATATTCCAATAAACTTGTATAGCATTAATTAGTTCCACTCTGTGCAATACGCGAGGTCCAATTGGTCGTTCTAATTCCTCTAACATTTAGAAGGCATTAACTACTCGGGTCTTATACTTTTGGCCGGTAGTCGCATTTTCAAATTCTACAACAAACTCGTTGTCAATGACAACCAACCTCTGGATATGATCCAATTTTGGGGGCCAGCCTTCAGCCGGAGGCTGTATTTCAATACTCGCCACTATTTCACACTCGTCATCTTGTGTACAGTATTTCGGATCCTTTCTAAAAGATCTCCATAACGATGTGATCCTTGTTTGATGCTTACTTTCAATGTAATCTGTGGAGGATCTTCTCTCAAAGCAATCTCTTGGTCGTACAGTTTTGTTTCTCTCAATCAATTTGTAGAAGACCGCCTTGCACTGTGCCACGCCTTCATGGAATTGTTTCAGATCTTCCGGGTGTTTCCCTTCTTGGAATGGAACAACCGAGTAGAATCCATAAGTGTAAGGAGAAACTCGCTCGACAATCCCATTCGGATGAAGTCCCATAAGTAACGCACCATCGACAACTGCGTTTCGAGCGTTTGGTGCTTGTATGACAGGAATCACACCGTTGGTGTTCGAACCCATACTAAAATGGTTCTCTATTCTGCTAAAAACGTATTTGGATTCGGATAGCCCACCGGAAAGAAGAATACAACATATCATATATTCGGCATCTGTCGCCCGACATATCTGTTCTTGTATATGTGCAATTATTGTATTGATTGTGGGGTCAAAGAGGTTACGCATAAATTCTTTACTCATATAAAGCAAGTTGCCATCGCGGATTTCTAACTTGGTTGTGAATTTAGATTGTTTTAAAAATGTTTCAAATTTTTGTTCTGTTGTGTTGGCAAACAGTTTGAGCAGTTTTCCATCCATTACAAGCACATCGGGAGTGTCATCGTTGGGTATAAGTTTGTGTTTAATTTCCTCAAAATCTTTTTCTATCTTGTGGAATCTCATAGTATCATTCTTGAATTCGTTTAAAACTTTTGCGGATAAAAGTTCTTCTAAACAATTGAAAAACGCTTTGTTAATCTTTTCACCGCCTTCAGATATTCCAGCTGAAAGAATTTCTATCAATTTGCCATCTTCTCTAACTTAATGCGCACAAATGTCGCTGGTACCTGCACCTATATCAACCAAAATATAGCACTGGTGGGGTTTAAACGGTTGTATATGCATCCCTTGACCATGTCTGTAATGAAGAGGTTTGTCTCTTATATACATTGAAGCAGCCTCTGGTTCGAGTATAATCTTTATCTGATCGTATCTTTTTTCAGCTACGTTACGAATGAACGATTTAAACAAATCACTACCGGATGCAGGAATGGTTATCACCCACAAAATATCCTCGTTCTTTATGTCATTTCCACCTTGTACAGACCTGCTTAAACAGCTCTTCACTTCCGACTGAAAATACTCATATGCTTTAGAAAACAACATGTGTGCATTAAACTTCCGGCTCATATGATCTTTTACAAGCAATTCGTTTTCTTCCAAAAACAGGTCAGTTTTGAATAAACGAAAGAAGTGGTATTCATGTTTTTCAGACGCTTGTATTTTGTCAAACATTTCCAATGCCTTATTGCCAAACGCCACGAAACCCGCATCGTCAGTGTTTTGTAAAAGAATACACGTTTGGTCGCAATTGGTTACGGCTTGATTTGGTCTGTAGATGTCTGGATTTCCCTAACTATCCCTTAACATAAAAGCGTATCCTGTATACTTAGTCCCGAAATCTATAGACGCTATGACTCGAATATCCCCCTCCCTTTTGCAATCCTCCACTTTCGAAACTTGTCCACCCATTGTTGATAACACATTAGCTATAACGACTACTGTAAACGATGAATGAATAGAACAAATTGATCAAATCGCAAGTTCATTTTGTGTAAAGTTGAACTGTAAATGTCTTTACACGAATGAATGCGAATGTCTGATCACCAGTACACTGCTCTGCCCTATTTAAAGAAACTTGATATGCGTATGAAGTTATAGCATATGTTGAAAGATTGCTGTAAACAAGCTATAGCGGAAGTTTCATATCGCCAGTTTTCATTTGTTATTGCAGCGGCCTTTTTTGTGGAGTAGCTGTATAGCTCACTTGTGATCGTGTGTTTTTTTGCGATAACAAGTTTTATGGTTATTGTGCTATTTTTTTTATAACTTTTGTTACATTAGGCGACAATCAAATTTGCAAATGTTCTAATTTACTGAATGCAAACGTAGAGCATCTGTTTAGCGTATACCAATAACGGTTGCAAACTGTTTGTGGATTTGAAGTTTGAAGTAAACGTTATTAAAGATGGGTTCGTATATCGTGTCAAACTCTTTATCATAGCAATGATATATTTAACATTTGAAAGTCAGGTCCCGAAATTTGCTTCTAAGAAAGTCATTGCCGGCCAGAGTATTAAACCACCATATTTCGGCAATTAAGTAATTATTATACATAAAAAAGCGTCGGGTAAATACAATAATCATGTTTTATGTTACATATTGCTGTACACATGCGCAAATACTGTTCATTATAAGAGACCATTATATTCGTACATTCAAAATCTTTAAGGTCAAGTACTTAAACAACAAATGTGTGGACGGTTTTTCTTCAATAACTTTTATATTACGACGTCCACGACATTTAACAAAAAAAGAGGAAAACACAAACACCGTAGAGTCGAAATGGCGTATTCAGTTAAAAGACATAAATATTAAGTTGCTTACAGGGTGATAACACAAACTACTCCTTTACGGGAAAAAACGCTGCCGTTTCGTAAGTCAGTTAAAACTAACTGCATGCATTCAGATGCCTCACCCCCTGTTCGTGTTTGTGTATACCTTCCGAGCATAAATTGCAACGCATTTTTTCGAACGATTGATTTAGTTTTACTTAAATAAAATATCTGAATATGTATAAGTATAAAAACACACTAAGCAGGACTGTTCGGATAACGCTTTTAAACTAGGCGACCCGGGTTCAATGCTGGTTTCCGGCGCATGTGAGTTCGGTTGGTGGTCAGCGACCGGACATATGGAGCTCCGGGTAGTCACATCACAGGACCACACCAAGACATATTTGACATTAATATATATTTCGTGAAATAAAAACTGGCTTGCTTTAGAAAAGCAGCTACAATTTTAAAGTCGACCAAGCGTTCGTGAGTCAAGTTATTCAAATAGGTAGAGGTGCTTGGACACACTCCGGATCCTTATATATCGAAGCCTCGGGCGCGCATGGACCTCGTAAACGTTTAACCCATTTATGCCTAGTGGACTCTCCCATCCTTCTAAATTGGATCAATTTATTTCCAAAGTTAGGGATGTCTAGTACATTTATTTCTATATTTAGAACATTTCTTACAGAAATTCCTGTAAGCAAACAGCGCAGACCCTGATGAGACGCCGCATCATGCGGCGTTTCATCTGGGTCTACGCTGTTTGCCAAGGCCTTTTTTCTAAACGCTAGGCATAAATGGGTTAAAGACTCACGTATATAAAAACCATAAGATATCTTCAAAATTAGTAAGGTACATGTTCGTTGATAAGTATGATAAGGTAAGTATGGCTTGTATTTGAAATATCGTGTCGGTTTAGAGTCATCACGATAGCTATATTCACTTGCAGAATTTACATTCGTGACAGACCGAAAGCTGTGAGCCTGGTCTGCATAAATATAATTTCAAAAAAATCGCATAGTAACAAACGTTGTGATACAAATAGCTGTGGTGTGTACTAGTATGATTATGGGGATAATTTAGTTTTAACGTATTCATTAACTTTTTGCGAAAAGCTGCAACTTTGCTGCACTTCATTAACTTCTGCTCCGCTGCATATTTCAGGGGATGCGAACTTTGTACTACTTTCTGTTGTCTAAGTTATTGGTTGTTGTCCGACAAAAGCGCACCATTCAGTGACTTTTTTTAACTGTATACAAAATCAATGTGTAATGTACTGTTTACATAGTAATTATCAGTTGTTGTGTATTTTTTTAAAGAAACTACTTAAAATATATTAATTATTTCTCAGACGATGCAACGGTTGAAACTATCAAAAAGAGGAAGACATAAGAAACAAAGTATTCGGATGTTACAGCAATTTTTGACTTTTTGTCGAGTAGTTGATACGGTGTGAATATACTGTATAATGTATATGTAATTGTATTGTCCTTTAAAGCCTGATCATCAAAACTCGTTTCTTGCAACAAATAAACAAACATCGTTCAAAACTTAGAAATTCTTTACAGTAAATTTATTTTTTTCACATTAGAAGTGCCCAATGCCAAGCAATACGTGTAACGTCACGTTCTTTCGACGTTAAGGTCTACGTTGGAAGAGTTCAGTATAGGACTGGCACAGGAATCTGCTTGGCGAGAAGGGCGCCGGTCTTGCTGGCGTACCAGTCATTGTAGTTGGAGATCCTGGAATAAAGTGGACGTGTGAGCGTCAGTTCTCGTGTAAAAGTGTTTGTAACTATGATTACATCTATCAAATGGAATATTTCGGATTTCTATAATTAATAATGACATATTACCATGTATGTTCATTACTTATCGAATAGTAAATCATGAAGTGATGACACGAAGTAGTTGTAAGATATCATACATATCACCAGGTATGTATATTAGATAATATACATACCTGATAGCACGTGTATGAAGTGGTTCACTAAATATTGGTATGGATAAAGATGTGGTGAATTATCAGAGCAAGGTCTTCAGCCTGCAGTTGTTGTCATTTCATTAAAAATATTACGTAACTAGAACTAGTCCGAACTCTAGCTCAACCATGCTGTAAAGCGATACTTGGTTTGTGACATATCCCTTAACACGTGTCAATTAATCGAGACAACGTGACCCAAAGTGCACGGGTCAGTTTTATGACCAAGCGACCGATATGTACAAAGTGATACATCTGACAAATACAATGTCGCACCTGGTGTACACAGACGGGAAGGTGACGTTACATCCGCTCATTCCCCATGAAGTGACGCCAGCCAGCTGGTTGTTGCAGACCATCGGACCGCCGCTATCACCCTGGTAACGTAGATAAGCGTATAAATGTACATCACAATAAGGTTAAACAGAGCAGAGCCGAAAAAATATAATTCCCTTAAAAATATGTACACATGCATGTATGAAAACAATAAATAATAAAAATTTTATTTAGTTGTTAATATTAATACAGTTTAAAGTCATTTGTAAACCTATCTTAATGTGCCTTGTGCACCATTGTCATTAAGAAAATACCATGTTTGCAATTGCAAAAAAAAATAAATTTTAAATAATACTTAACAAAACGTATGCAACTTCAGCCGAAAGGAGTATTTCATGTAATGATAACATCCTCATGACCCTAAAATGCACGTGTGAAGCGTTTCCTCTTGGACCAATATTTGCACTGCGCATTTGATATCAACATATCAACGAATTATTATAAGATTTATGTATTCTTACATTGCATGCGCCGGAATTTTTATTATCGATACAGATGTGCACGTTGTGGTTGTAGTTGGTGCTCCAGTAACCGGCACATTGCGACGAAGACAGGATTTTGCCGTCGGTCTCCAGAAGCACCGAGCTCGCACTTCCGCTCTCTGTACCGAGGTGACACAAATTAGATGATTAAACATGTATTAATCTCACCTCGTTTGAGGTAATAATTTTTCACAAAAGAACTGAATGTAAGCGAACATTTGCAAGCGTTCAATTGGTTTAGAAAATTCTAATTGAAAACCTCCATCTCCGGAAACAGAGAAGTATAGAAGCTGAACTTGTATTCAACCAGTTATATAATATTGTTGACAATCATTAACAAAATGCTTAATTGAGTCGTAAAAAAATTAATTTAAATAACAAGATTTCATAAAACCCGCTGATTTCGATTTTTTCCGCACCAAAAAGTCATCCTTGTTTGTCCACCCCATAAACAATGCACAGTGATGTTCTGATCCTGAGCAACGCATAGTAAATTTAATATTTTAATGGCAAAGACTTTGACAGTCGATATAACTTATTGATTCGAACAATTGTTCTTAGTTATTTACTCTAATTAACCCATTACCCTTCAAAATCCGTTTTTAAATCTGAATCTCAATTTACCAGTCAGTCCCCAGCCCATTATGCTGCATGTTTGGCCGCTGCGGTCGCCGTCCTCTGGCTTGGCAAGCGAGATGGGGTGACCGGAACCGATCACCGAGTTTACGGCCAGGCGCAGCACCGCCACGTCATTCGGGTAGGCGCCGGGGAACGCGCTGCTCCCGTAACCCTCGTGCTAAGTGTGAGGAAATAACGGCATGTAAAGCTTTAAAAATCGCCGTCAATTGATTAGTACATAATTTTTCGTAATTTGGCTGAAGATGCTTTGAACTTAAATGACATTTATTCTCTTGAAAACTGTTGCCTAATAAAGAAAAAAAATGTATTATTGTATGTATGGTCGGCTATGCTTGGTAACGTACGCACTTATTTGCTCTAGGGTTGTGCTCGATTGGGAGTTCGGACGATCGTCACAGATAGAACTGCAATCGAATGCATCGTTATAGTTCCACTGTTCCACGATATAAGATGCTGTGGCATTGATTTGTATCTTTTTATATATAAAAGACCCAGCTGATAATGTCGAGACTCCATTTAAAAAGATAACTCAATGTAAGAAAATATCTGTTGTATTTAATATTCACGGGATACTTTACATATTGACTGCGTGTACATCGGAGTTCTGCCAACCGATCGAGTTCATTCAATTGACGGAATCGGTGGCATATGGAGGCACAGTGAGAAATTAATTGTTGTTCAGTTTCGACGCACCAATGAAGCATGCCTTAGGCTGTCCATCGCAAACACTGACTATCCGATACAACATAACAGATTTCTTAAAATGCAAAACCTGAAATATCGTGTTTTTTTTTACCTAATTTGATTTGTGGGATGCTCAAAAGATTTTATTATAGCTGTTTAAACGTGTATATTTTGTCCATTGTAAGCGAACAAAATGCACATGGCATCACAGGAGGGAATCCCGTATAATTTTTTTATATATGCTATAATAGTTTCTATTATAGCATATATAAAACAAATATAAGGGATTCCCTCCTGTGCCTAAATGATGATCAGACGTAAATATTAAGCATATACTATTTACTTCTATAGTTTAAAGTATACACAATTTTAATGTGAAAAATATTGATGACGCACGACATATGGCGGACAAAAGGGAGACTATGAATCTGAACAGCTGATATAAAAAGTAAAATGTTACGGGGTTTTCGTTTTAGTAAACAGATGGTACATTACCATAGTGATCGTTTCCACGTTAACGCGCGCCTCGTTTGACAAGCCCTTGTTGATCACGATTCTGAGGTCAGTATTTCGTCTTCCCCTGTAAACGACCGAAAAAGAGTGCAATATTTTCTTTCCAATTTTAAATGGATAAATGCGGATATTTCAAGGGCATAAACGCAGCTTTTTAGTTTAACAAAAATATATCATTTAATATACACTTCCACATTAGATTCTTTGCTATGTCCATCTTTTGATGCGAAGGTCATGAATGCGATCCCTATAAATACGCGTTCACTTACTCGACGCAGTGGGCGGCGGTGATGACGTATCTATTATCGGTGATGACGGCGCCGCAGATGCCCGACCAGAGTACCAGCAGCTGCCGTGCCTCAAGATGCGCCATAAACTTGTAGGTGCCGGTGTTGGTCGCCGTGCCATAGTGAATCCGGCTCTGTGGAACGCCTGGTATACACGCATAATGTGACGTCATTAAGGTGAAACGTGATGTACCGGCAACAAATACGTAAGTTTTTTTTGTCAATTTGCTCGCCTGCTGAAGCAGTCGGTGGAACGATTTTTCTAATTTCACTTTTTTAATCTATTATCATTACTTTACCAACAAATGTACACAATAATGATATTTAACGAATTTAATTAAAAGTAACCGATCTGCAGTTTTGGTGTAATAACAAGTAATAGCCTATGTCTGAAAACGTTGAAATGAGCAAAACAAATTAAATAAAACATACCATACATTAACGTAGAATTTAAATGAAACAAATACCCCACCTGAGGCCAACGCCAGCATGCACGTCAGAGCAAGTACAGACAACATTGTGACTGAAATTGAGCAGTTCATTAAACTGATACGACTCGAAATAAGACCGTAATCACTGGACTTATATACGCTCCTGTATGATCAAGAGGCGATTGTCCAAGTGAACACATGCCGTTTTCCCGAACAATTGAGAATAGGTTAATTATTTAGGCTTAGGCATAAAACGCTCGTGCCTGCTTAACATTTGTATAACAGGTACAAAAGTCACATAATCAACACTCTGTATGAAGAGCTTTTTTTATAAGTGACTGTTGTTTCTCAGTGTCAACAATGATTTACAACACACGAAAGGTGAAAGGGACGAAATTTGAACGATTGGTTCACGTAAAAGTGCGATTTTAAGGACCATGTGAACGCACATGCTGTAATCGAGTGTATTGTGCTAGAAAAATATGGTATATACTGTATTGGAATTACTAATCAAATCGTGTTGTTGAACAGTACGAGTTCATGTCAAGATAGTTGTTGAGGGTGTGTGTCTCCGCCATCAGCTCAAAGTTGAAAAAAAATGTTACCCTTAACCATTTCCCACTTAGAAGCAAATTGAATATGGCTATGTGCAAGCATAGAGTAACTCGCAGTCTGTTCAGGTTTAAACTTAAATGCTGTTTGCTGCTCATCAGAATCTAATGGTTGGAAATGAAGCCTTTGAAGGTTTAATCTAGGAAGAAAGGTCTTTAATTAAATTTAACTTTCTAAGGGACAACAAATGCGTCCAAATATGCGTCTAAGTGGTAAAGGGTCAAAACTGCATTAACAGTGGTTATAATAAATCGTCATTTATAATTCTCAATTTCAATGAAAGATACTGTGATTCTTGTTATTTTTTCGGCGTAAGCTGTATTAAGCCAGCTTTTCACCCTGACTTGACCTTTGTAAGTCTCCAATAATATTCAAATAAAATTTCCCGCGGCTAGGTACGAATGAATACACTTCATTTATTCCATTGGCTGATTTGAGTTTAACACCAGAACATTGGAAACATATCCGCGTCTTTGTAACACTGTTTTACTGCATGAAACAATTTTATCTCTAATGAAAAGGCTCAATAGATAGAACAGTTTTACAATCAATTTTCGACATAAATACAGTTTGTGCGTTCACCTTTTATTTTCAGAGAATTACCAGCGCAAAAGCGTTTATACTAAAGGCTATATTCTCATATTTAGTACTTACTTGCATTGCATTTCAACCCGCGAGGTTTCGGGTCAATTCGCGGCCAGTATGTGAAAGTCAGAGTTTATATACAGTTCATCACCGGAGTTCGGAGAAGGGGTTGCGATCTTTTCATTGAAGGAAAAAATTGGAATCTATGCTATTTTTGTCTGATGGAGTAAATAGTTCGTTTAGTCGCTTTGTCGATATATCAATATTTAAGACACAGCTGTTGCCTTGGTCGTGTACAGTTGGCGTAAACAAGCCGTCGTTTCAGCAGCAGAATTGTTACCTAACTTTAATGCATTGCATTCCAATCCGCAAGGTATCAAGGTCAGTTTGCGGTCAGTTGCAGAAATCTTTATATAAACGCCGTCTCGTAAACTTTGTGCACTTGAAGTCTGTTTTGATCAGAAAGATACTAAATAAAGATATTCGGCGATATTATTGTGGTATGTCAATCATCGATTTTTAATATGTTTTCAACATTTGCATGATAAGGACCAATTTTGATAAAATCAATTAAAAATATTTATCCATTTAGACCAGTTTATTAAGCATGAGCACAATAATTCACTATACTATAATTATGCAATTAAATTAAGATTCGAGTATTGCCGGCTGACCTATATGCACTCGTTTATTTTCATGTTTCTTGTGTTTTTCTATTCTGTAAATATAGATATTTGAGTAATAATATCACATAAAGCAAAATAAGCCACGAAATCTGGCGCAACACCTCGTAATTGATTTGCTTGTGATGTAGCTAAGAACTGCGCAGAAAAAAAGGCATCCGCTACTTTTTATCTCATAGAGATAACTTTTGATCGTTCATAAACATCGACCACAATCAACGCCGTATATCTTTTTTAAAGATATTTCTTGTTTAAACTGCCTTGTTCATTCTTTATATAAGACTTGGTCACAACTTAAAATTGTTAAATGCGAGCGGGTATCTATTATACTGCATCGCAGATTTCTTATGGTTTAAATAAAGACCAGAAAGAAGCTGAAAAATGTTCGCAGTCCTGTTTTTATGTTGAGCGTAATGTTTTTGTATGTATGAATATCTGAAATATTGTTCAGAAACTCGGTCATTCGTTAATAACTTTTGATACAAGACTGCCGTGTTGTAACCCGAGTGTCTCTCCCTGTGAGCCCTTCTCTGGGCTTAACGTGGGCTTAACTCATGTTCGTAACGTGCCGTCTAAAATTAGCCTGTGCAGTCATGCATGTGCTAATCAGGAACGACACATTCCGCGTTTATGGTTCAAGTGTATTTACGTTCAAAGGCAAGTCTCCTCTAAACGTTAATCCAGTCTAGGCAGTCCCTGCTTAACCTGTGACGACCCTTTATGCATGCATTAAGTGCGGGTATCGCAGAGCGTAGCTCATTAATATGGGCACCGCTCTGTGAAAAGAGGTTTAATGAATGTTCGTAAAGTTTTGTCACAGATTAGCTTTTGCAGTCCGCACAGGCTAATCAGGGACGACACTTTACGCTTTTATGATATGTTCTGTTTTAAAAAAAAAGTATATTCGTAGCAAAACTCCAGTTGATGCGGAAAGTTTCGCCCCTGATAAGCCTGTACGGACTGCACAGGCTAATCTGGGATGACACTTTACGCACATGCATTAAACCCCCTTTTCACAAACCACAGCCCATTCATATATTTAACCACAATTACTGATCGATTTTTTAATAAAACATTTGAAGATAAGCACAACTGTTGTGTTCGAGAATGGGATAACTATAATGTTTCAACGATCAATGAACACACAGATAACACAAATTCAAGACGGCCGGAATCTCATATCTCATCATCTGCCGACGAATCCGTGTCGTCGGTGTCGGTAGAGCTGAACTCCGTTAGCGGCAGGCAGGCGTAGCATTTCTCCTGCAATAATATCAAAAGGTTCTAGAGTTCTATTGAAAATTAAGTACGCTTGAAACATTAAAATACTGCTGTGTATATACGCAAACATTCTTAACTTTACGTTTTATGATAATATTTCACTGTAAGAATTTGTCCTGAAAAAGGATCTTTTCACGTTTAGGTAAATTGACAAATTTTGTAAAAAAAAAACGTTTCAGATTCGCAAATTGTCCTCGTAGTTATGATATTTGCGAAGAAAAGGTAATACTGAACATTTACAATGCTTAAACATAACCATTATATGCACATATTGACGATTTAAAACCAGAAAATTATAAAGCGTTACAAACGCGAAACGATTAAATAATTGGTAGAATTCTTTTATTTGTGTAATATTTTGTGACACTACGAGGATTGCTTATATAAAGTATAAAATACACCACTGACTGAATGGGCACGAATGGCCGAGTGGTGTTCGTGCTAGACTTGTATTACAAGAGTCAGTTTTATCGCGCTAAGTTGAGGATTACTTTTTTTCTCTCTTTAATTGAATCGCGTTCTGAGAAAACTGGGCATAACGAATGGGCGTAAAGTGTCATCCCAGATTAGCTTGTGCAGTCCGCGCAGGCTAATGAGGGACGACACTTTCCTTGTTTATGACATTTTGCGTTTAAATAAAGTCTCTTTTGAGCAAAAATCCATTTTAGGCGGCAAGTGTCGGTCCGCGCAGGCTAATCAGGGACGACACTTTCCGCCTAAATTGGATTTTTGGTAAGAAAAGACTTCATTTAAAGAAAAATGTCATAAAAGCAAAAAGTGACGTCCCTGATTAGCCAGTGCGGACTGCACAGGCTAATCTGGGACGACACTTTACGCACATGCATTATGCCCAGTTTTCTCAGAACAGGACTCAATTATGTTCTTGCTGTTTACTGGAGCTATTTAGTTCCAATTTTACAATTATCAATTTAAAGCATTTTATGACAAACTCCAATACATGCCAACATGTGTGAAAAAGTCCTTATAAAATGTTTAGGAAGATAACTTACCGGGTAACTACAAAATGAACATGCTTAAGAAAAGAACATGGCTATTAACAATTAAAACGAGAAGCACGTGACCGTGAATAAAAACAACTGCTAAGTAATGTTACTCCGAAAAATGGCTAGAAAAAATGGCAGGACAAAGAACATTAATTGGCACCCAAAAAAGAACACAGTGTCGTTGTTATGTCCGTACTTACTTTGATGTCTTCCCAGCACTCCCTGCAGTAGACGCAGTTACACCGCGGGGTCGTGCACTTTGCGAAAGAGAAGTTCTCCTTCTCTCCGCATATCAGACACGTGCCTCTCGCACTCTTGCACAGCCGCATGAAGGGTAATACCCGTCCCAGCGCGTACATCAGCGTGCTACGCTTCTGCATGGAAAGAAACCAGTAAATAGGGTGGAAACCCTCGGTGGTTCAAAAAATGGTCGCATATCCAACTGTTCGTGTGTTTATTTGCTATTTGCTAAAAGACACAATTAAGTTCAACTGTGTATTCGCTAACAAATATTGCTCGGAAACTTTGTTTCTCCAATACATTATGTTGTTTGTGTAATGCTGTGCATATTACACTTTCGTGTACTTAAATGTATAAATCAGAACGGGGCTCTCTTATAGCGACTGGGAGAAATAAAAGTTGCAAATCAATAACAGAAGGTGTCGATAACTTACGATTTTTCGAGATTGTATACATTATACTGGGTAAATTACACTGTTTTTTTCTCGAGAATGTATACATAATACTGGATAAATTACACTGGTTTCAAACAAATCAAAATTAAGACACCCTGATGAATATATCATTCAAGTGCTGAATGTTCCTTCAAAAACTCGCTCACAACGCTCTTAAAGAAATAATTTTGTCTTATTTTGCCATCTAATACGAACATTTTATGGAACTGCGTATTTGAGTACATGTTTATATCTTGCAAATTACCCCTAGTTTCATTTGCTTAGCCTTTTTCTTCACTTTCCTGCGCATGTCCAAGAGGAAGCAGTTCCGCTTTTTCATCAACATATTGTACAGATACAGGACTCGCTGCTTCTCACGCTGAAATATTCGATAAATTCAGGATAATCATCGCTTTTGTTATCTGATATCGCATCACCGTGCTTAAAAATTATTTACGGATGGACCACAAAGTGGATTTGAATCCAGCTTCCGAGTTTAGCTTTTATCTTTGGAATAACAATCTCGAAATGGAGTCGCTCTCTCTATCACCTCTAAATGAGTCGTGTTCTGAGAAAACTGGGCATATTGTATGTGCGTAAAGTGTAGTCCCTGATTAGCCTGTGCAGTTAGCACAGGCTAATCAGGGACGACACTTTTTGCTTTTATGACACTTTTCTTAAAATGAAGTCTTTTCTTACCAAAAATCCAATTTAGGCGGAAAGTGTCGTCCCTGATTATCCTGCGCGGACTGCACAGGCTAATCTGGGACGACACTTTACGCACATGCATTATGCCCAGTTTTCTCAGAACGCGACTCAAATAATCTGATTCAAGTTTCCTCAATGTTCTGACCTTTTTCATCAGCAGCTATTGCAATGAAGACGCGCTTGCTATGTGGGATACACATGGCAGCATCGATCTGGTAATAATTGCTCTATGTGTTTATGCGGGTGCTATGCGAATGATGTGAATTTTAATCCATTTATGCATAGTTGACTCTCCCATCCTTCTAAATTGGATCTATTTATTTCCAAAATTAGGGATGTCTAGTATACTTATTTCTATATTAAGTATATTTCTTACAGAAATTCATGTGACTCAAACAGCGCAGACCCTGATGAAACGCCGCATGATGCAGCGTCTCATCTGGGTCTACGCTGTTTGCCAAGGCCTTTTTCTAGACGTTAGGCATACATGGTTTAATGAGTCACCGAACAACAAAGCCTATACCTTACTTATTGTAGCTTAACTGACAGATGAATAGATAATGATTTAAATCGCACTTTCCGAAAGAAGAAAGACGCCGTGACCCTGCGCAGGCGCAATGCATACGCGTCCATGATAATGAGTAGCAAGACAGCGCCGTAAATGCCGAACACGTACACGTAGTATTTCCATTCGACCGGCCTTGGGTCGGGCAGACAGCCTGTAAGAGGACCGGATCCGACCGTAAGTACATCGAATATAAACATGTGGGGTAAAAACGTTTTGTGTTTGCTTGCTTAGTTAACAATTATTTCTGTAGGCAAAGGCTGATAGAGGTAATGTTAGAATACAGCTTTTTTCGTGTGATTAAGGCGGGCATTATTATAGTGTTTGATAATTTCTCGATATTGTTAAATCAACTAGTTTTAATTTTTATATTACATTCCTTAAGATGTGATTAAACTTACTGTATTATAAATTTATTTCCACTTCGGATGAGCTTAAATGACGCTTTGTTTTTAAACGAATTCATTTTGAAAATTCTATCCACGGAAACGCTTGTTAAAAATTTAGTGTATTAACACTATGTGAAGGTTATTTACTCCAGATATCGTGTAATCAAAGCGTCATTAATAACACCCATCTAAATGCGTATTTTACCCGGTCGGCTAGATGTGATAAAGATACAATTTGCGCAAAATGTCACATTCTTCAAGTACAATTATACATGGGCAGCTTCTTTCTGAGTTCAAAACAATAACTGATATTGAGCCTTGCTCTGTGAAACTAGGGTTTAATGCATGTGCGTAACGTGTTGTCTCGGATTAGCCTGTGCAGTCCGCAGAGGCTAATCATGGGAAACACTTTCCGCGTAAAATGTATTTTATTTACATAAAACGAAAAGGCGCAAAGTTTCGTCCTTGATTTTTGTGTGGACTGCACATGCTAATGTAGGACGACACTTAACGCACTTGCATTCAAGAATTCTTTCTCAGAGCTATGCTCATAATACACTGACCGAGATTTGAGGACATTTCCCTCAATTGAGTGTGCGTATTCAATCCAGACAGGAACAGACGTACAATCTGACTCATAAACCCGGTCCCCTCTACCTTGATTTCTACATGGTTTACCCCTGTCAATAAAGAAAACCTTTTTCACCAAGTTTTGATAATTCTTTTTCCGTTTGCACAGTATACAAGTATTTATTTTACATGCTTCTAATATGAATACTGTATTTTCAGTATAATATCCTGTTGTAATTGTTGAACAACACTTCCGGTACACAGAACAAGCCATTACATCGACCTCTGCGCGGAGATTTGACTGGTTCCGATTATATATCAGCGCTAAATTAGGGAACCGCTACGTGGAAGATTGCCCATACCTTTCTGCGTGAAGTCCACTCGGCTGTGCTTTCGGATAATGAATAGCAACGTGTAGAGGGTGTGTGCCACGAAGAACACGATCCCGGACAGCGCCGCTCGAACCAGCACTAAGACTGCACCCCCACCCTTGGGAAAATGAAAATGAATGCCGACAGAGCATAAGAATGCCGACACTGCAGATTAATGCCGACAGTGCAGATGAGTGCTGAGAGTAAAGAAGAATGCCGACAGAACAGAAGAATGACGACTGTGCAGAAGAATGTCGTCAGTGAAGAAGAATACCAACAGTGATGAAGAGTGCCGAAAACTTAGGAATACCGACACCGCAGAACAATGCAAACAGTGCAGAAGAATGCTAACAGTGCAGAAGAATGTTATCAGTGCAGAAGAATGCCAACATTGCAGAAGAATGCAGACAATGCCCAATAATGCCGACAGGGCAGAATAATGCCGCCATTGCAGAAGAATGCCGCCATTGCAGAAATATGCAGAAGAATGCAGACCGTGCAGAAAAATGCCGACCGTGCAGAATAATGACAACAGTGCAGAATAATGTCAACGGTGCAGAAGAATGCAAACAGTGCAGAATAATGCCGATCGTGCAGAGGAATGATAATCCTGCAAAAGAATGCCGACAGTCTAGAAGAATGGCGACCGTGCAGAAAAAAATGGCGAGATTGCAGAATAATGCCAACCGTGCAGAAGAATGCCAATAGTGCTGAAGAATGCCGACCGTACAGTAGAATGCGAACAGTGCAGTAGTATGCGGACCGTACAGAAGAAAGCCAACTGTACCAAAAATACCAATAGTGCAGGAGAATGCCGACCGTGCAGAAGAATGACACACATTCAGAAGAATGCCGGCAGTACAGAAGAAAACCAAAAGTACAGAAGAATGAGGATGTTGCACACGAATGCCGACCGTGTGGAATAATGAAAACAGGGCAGAAAAAATGCCAACAATTCAGAAGAATGCCAACTGTTCAGAAGAATGCCAACAGTGCAGAAGAATTGCGACAGTGCAGAAGAATGCCGACATTGCTGAAGAATGGTAACCGTGTAGAAGCATGCCGACCGAACACTAGAATGCCAATAGTGCAGAAGAATTCCAACAGAGCAGGCGAATGCCAACCATACAGACGAATGCCAACAGTGCAGAAGAACGCCAACAGCATAGAAGAATTCCGACCGTGCAGAAGAATGCCGACCGTGCAGTTGAATGCCGACCGTGCAGAAGAATGCCAACAGTAACGATAAATGCTAACCGTGCAGAATAATGCCAACAGCGCAGTAGAATGTCAACAGTGCAGAAAAATATCGGAAGTGCAGAAGAATGCCAACCGTACAAAAGAATGCCAATATTAAGGAATAGTGCCAACAGTACAGAAGAATAGCGACCGTGTAGAAGAATAATGACCGTGCAGAAGAATGGCGACCGTGCATCAGAATGCCGAATGTGCAGAAGAATGCCAACAGTTGCCGAATAATGCCAACAGTGCAGAAAAATGCCGGCAGTGCAAAAAATGCCGACCGTGCAGAAGAATACCATTAGTGCAGAAGAATGCCGACCGTTTCGAATAATGCCGACCGTGCAGAAGAAGGCCAACCGTGGAGAAGAATGTCAATATTGCCGAAGAATAACGACCGTGCAGTTTAATGCTAACAGTGCAGTAGTATTCCGACCGTACAGAAGAAAGCCAACTGTACCGAAACAATGTCAACAAGTTAGAAGAATGCGGGAAACACAGAAGAATGCCAAAAGTGAAGAAGTATGCCGACATTGCAGAAGAATGTTGACCGTGCAGAAAATTGCAAACACTGCAGAAGAATGTCAACAGTGCAGAAGAATGCAAACCGTCCAGAAGACGCCAACAGTTCAGAAGAATGCCGACAGTGAAAAAGAATTGTGACCGTGCAGAAGAATGTCGACCTGCGAAGTACAATGCCAACAGTGCAGAAGAATACAAAATGAGCAGAAGAATGCCAACAGCGCAGAAGAATGCCATCAGTGCAGAAGAATGCCAACAGTGCAGAAGAATGCCAGCAGTGAAGAAAAATGCCGGCAGCACAGAAGAATGCCTACCGTGCAGAAGAATGCCGACCGTGCAGAAGAATGACACCCATTCAAATGAATGCCGGCAGTACAATGCCGTGTGGAATAATGCAAACAGTGCTGAAAAATGCAAACAGTGCAAAATAATGCCAACCGTTCAGAAGAATGCCAACAGTGCAGAACAATGCCAATAATTAAGAAGAATGCCAACAATTCAGAAGAATGCCGACCGTGAAGATAAATGCAAACAGTGCAGAATAATGCCAACAGTTCAGAAGAAAGCCGACCGTGTAGAAGAATGCAAACAGTGCAGAAGAGTTCCAACAGTTCAGAAGAATGCCCACTATGCAAAAGAATGCCAACAGTGCAGAAGAATGCCAACCGTTCAGAAGAATGTCAACAGTTCAGAAGAATGCCAACAGTGCAGAAGAATTCAAACAGAGCAGAAGAATGCCAACAGTGCAGAACAATGCCAACAGTGCGGATGAATGCCAGCAGTGAAGAAGTATGCCAACAGTTCAGAAGAGTGCCGACAGTGCAGAATAATGCCGACAGTGCAGAAAAATGGTGACCGTGCAGAAAAAAGTCGACCGTGCTGTACAATGCCATTAGTGCAGAAGAATTCAAACAGAGCAGAAGAAGGCCAACAGTGCAGAAGAATGCCAACAGTGCAGAAGAATGCCAGGAGTTAAGAAGAATGCCGGCAACACAGAAGAATGCCGACCGTGCAGAAGAATACTGACCGTGCAGAAGAATGCCAACGATGAAGATGAATACCGGCAGTGCAGAAGAGTGCATACAACTCAGAAGAATGCCGATAATACAGAAGAATGCCAACAATGCAGAAGAATGCCAACAATTAAGAAGAATGTCAACAATTTAGAAGAGTGCCGACCGTGCAGATGAATGCAAACAGAGCAGAATAATGCCAACAAGTCAGAAGAAAGCCGACCGTGTAGAAGAATGCCAACAGTGCAGAAGAGTTCCAACAGTTCAGAAAAATGCCCACCATGCAAAAGAATGCCAACAATGCATAAGAATGCCAACCGTCAGAAGAATGCCAACAGTTCAGAAGAATGCCGACAATGCAGAATAATGAACGCCGTTCAGAAGAATGTCGACCGTGCAGTACAATGCAAACAGTGCAGAAGAATTCAAACAGAGCAGAAGAATGCCATCAGTGCAGAAGAATGCTAACAGTGCAGAATAATTCCAATCGTTCAGAAGAATGCCAACAGTTCAGAAGAATGCCGATAGTTCAGAAGAATGCCGACAGTGCAGAAGAATGGTGACCGTGCAGAAGATAGTCGACCCTGCAGTACAATGCCAACAGTGCAGAAGAATTCAAACAGAGCAGAAGAATGCCAACAGTGCAGAAGAATGCCTGCAGTGAAGAAGAATGCCGGCAGCATAGAAGAATACCGACCGTGCATTAGAATGCCGACCGTGCAAAAGAATGCTGACAGTGCAGAAGAATGCTGACAGTGCAGAAAAATGGTAACCGTGAAGAAGAATGTCGACCGTGCAGTTCAATGCCATAAGTGCAGAAGAATTCAAACAGAGCAGAAGAATGCCAACAGTGCAGAAGAATGCCAACAGTGCAGAAGAATGCCAACAGTGCAGAAGAATGCCAACGGTGCAGAATAATACTAAAAGTGCAGAAGAGTGCCGTCAACTCAGAAGAATGCCGATAGAACAGAAGGATGACAACAGTGCAGAAGAATGCCAACAATTAAGAAGAATGCCAACAATTCAGAAGATTTCCGACCGTGCAGATAAATGCAAACAGTGCAGAATAATGCCAACAGTACAGAAGAATTCCGCCCGTGAAGAAGAATGGCAACAGTGCAGAAGAGTTCCAACGGTTCAGAAGAATGCCCACCATGCAAAAGAATGCCAACAGTGCAGAAGAATGCCAACCGTTCAGAAGAATGCCTTTCAGTTCAGAAGTATGCCAACGGTTCAAAAGAATGCCGACCGTGCAGAAGAATGCAAACAGTGCAGGAGAATACCAATACTTGAGAAGAATGCCGACCGTGCAGAGGAATGCCTACAGCTCAGAAGAATGCCAGCAGTTCAGCAGAATGCCGACCATGCAGAAGAATGCAAATAGTGCAATAGAATTACGACTGTGCAGAAGAATGCCGTCGGTGAAAAAGAATGCCGACAGTGATGAAAAGTGACGAAAGCTCAAAAGAATGTCGACATTGCAAAAGAATGTCAACAGTGCTGAAGAATACCAAAAGTGAAGCTGGATGCAAATATTTTAGTAGAAAGTTGACCATGTAGAAGAATGCCAACAGTGCAGAAGAGTGACAACAGTTCAGAAGAATGCCGACCATGCAGAAGAATGTTACCAGTGCAGTAGAATTACGACTGTGAAGAAGAATGCTGTCAGTGAAGAAGAATGCAGACAATGATGAAGAGTGCCGACAACTCAGAAGAATGCCGACCGTGCAGAAGGGACGCCGATAGTACATTGACCTAGAAGGTTATCATTGAAAAATCCATGAATATTTGTATCCTGTATGTGTCTGAGAAATTGGGCAAAATGCATGTGCGTAAAGTTTCGTCCCAGATTAGCCCTGTGCAGTCCCGCACAGGCTAATCAAGGACGACACTTTCCTCTTTAATGGTATTTTTCGTTAAAAAGACATCCCTTCTTACCGAAAATCTTGCTTAGGCGGAAAGTGTCGTCCCTGATTAGCCTTGTGCGGACTGCCCAGGCTAATATGGGACGACACTTTACGCACATGCATTATGCCAAGTTTTTTTTTTTCAGGAACGCGACTCATATTATCAAAGTTCATTATAAACATGCATACAAACAGCCCAATAAGCGGTCAAGCTATATTGAAATATTGCCTTCATAACCTTGATGCTCGAAACTGAAACAGGGCCTTATTTGTAGGTAAATTAAACCTCCTTCTTGGGAAACTGTGCTTAATGCATGTGCGTAAAGGGTCGACTCAAATTGGCTCGTGCATTCCGCACAGGCTAGTACTGTAAGGGACAAAACTCTCTGCATACACTGAATATTTCTTTAGAAGAAACTTCATTATAATCGGACAATTTCAAACAAGCGGGATGTGTCGTCCCTGATGAGCCTGTGCGGTCTACACAGGCTAATCTTGGAAGACACTTTTTTCGCACATGCATGAAGTCCAGTTTTCCCAGAACAAGGATCAATTTGTGTTATTACCAATTTTTTGGTTTCAGATGACTGTAGCTTCAGACTGGAGGTCGTGATGTGGGTGGTGCGCTCGATTTTTTTTCAGGGGAAGTAACACCTTCTTTCCCTAGACAAAAGATCACTACCATTAAAACATCATTTATTATCTAAAATTTAGATGATGAGTCGTGTTCTGAGAAAACTGGGCTTAATGCATGTGCGTTAAGTGTCATCCCATATTAGCCAGTGCAGTCCGCACAGGCTTATCAGGGACGACACTTTCCGCTTTTATGGTATTTTGAGTTTCAAGGAAGTCCCTCCTTACCAAAAATCAAGTTTAGACGGAAAGTGTCGTCCCTGATTAGCCTGAGCGGACCGCACAGGCTAATCTGGGACGACACTTTACGCACGTGCATTAAGTCCAGTTTTCTCAGAACGCGACTCAAATGAATAATTATTAAGGTTGATGACTTACAATTGTCATCAACAGCTCCAGAGGCTCATCATTATCGACACCATTATAATAAATATTAAAATCACACAGGCTTTTTATTTATTTATGTCGCCAGGATACATTCTTTCACGATTTTTACTATTTAACTGCCTTAAAAAGGCAAGCGGCATGTATCATATAAACATCAATTGAAACATATGTTGCGCATCGCCGCATAAACGTGCATGCGTTAAAAATCACGACGCATATAGGTGATTGCTCATTTTTCGTATTTTTAAGGCATAAATAATAAGTTCGTTAAACTAATTAGTCTATTTGTTCGGGGAAATCTTAATGCATATTCGTAAAGTGTCGTCGCAGATGAGCCTTTTCAGGCCGCACATACTAATCGAAGGGCTCAAATTTCCCCCTGTATGGTATTTTTCGTTTAATGCAAGTGTGTATGATGATGACACGTTTCGTACATGCATAAAGCCCATTTTCCCAGAACGATGCATTATTTATTGCTAGCTCACTTTGAATCTTCTGCGAGCGTCAATCTTCTTGAAGTAAGGACGTGATGTAAAGGTTGTCAAATCGCAGATCGGCCACATACCGTTTATAGTACTTGTATGCCCTGAAAGATTAGTCGATACAGTGTAAAATGAGGGGGATACAACAGAGCCGAGGTGCTGGCAAAACGACGTAAAAATGAATATCCACTTAATAATTATGTTGTTGATAATGACGATGATAATACTGATGTTGAAGATGATGTCCGTGGATCATGATAATGAAAAAGCATCCAATTTGGTTAATGGAGAAAGAGATAAAAATAACGATGATGAAGACGACGACGGCGGTGATGATGATGATAATGATGGTGTTGGTGATGATGATGATGAGGAGAAGGAGGATTAGGAGGAGATGATGATAATTATGATGATGATGATGTTGATTGTGGTGGTGATGGTGGTGATGGTAGTGGTGATAATGATGATTTGTTACTGACGGTTGTCGTAATATTGATGGTTGATAATGATGTTGAGTCTATACAACCTCATAACGACGAGTAGGAAGGTGAAGCCGAGGACGCGCTTAATGAGTGTGAAGATGAACTCGACCCACTTCCGGCCCTGCTTGAAGTCTTGCATCGTCCTGCTCCTCATTTCCTCAGCGGAAGTGAAGTCGATCGCCTCCTTACCTTCCACCACCTGGATGTCAAATGTTTAAATCATATGAGTTGCACTCTGGGTAAAGGGGGATTTAATGCATGTGCAGTCCAGACAGGCTATCATGGACGACACTTTCCGACTAAATTGGATTTCTGTTATGAAGAGATCTTCTACGAACGAAAAATATCGTAAAAGCGGAAAGCGTTGTCCCTGATTAGCCTGTGCGGATTGCACAGGAAGACACTTTACGAACATGCATTTAACCGCCTCCTATCAGAGCGTGTATCATACATAACTTTTAATTCAAAGTTTGTTTGAAATTGCGTTTTGTCAGCCTTAGGAAATACCTTTGTTTAAGCGAATAAATTGTCTACATAAATTTACCTTGGAAATATAACATATTTAAGACAATTGTAAATGCGAAAAGTAAACATTTATTTCCCCACACATAAAAGAAGCAGAATTTGACGTAAATAGAAAATTCTCATAGTTATCTTACATGATGTAATTATTTTGTTAATTTTAACAGGTAAAAAAAACATCGAACAGATACGTTACCTTATACTTGATGTCTACTTCAACATTGTGGTCCATTTCCTGCATCATTTTAAAGGAATTCACATACATTGTACCGAACTTCTTCGGTACAATTCGATTGGGATCACATTCTCCACCAACTGCCTTGGTTATGACTGAAAAGAAGACTTTGGTCTTTTTTAACTCTTATAACGCTTTTCAACTTTCAATAAATAAGTCACGACAACAGTATGTTAAAATCTCAATATTTCAGTACTCTGAAGACAAAATGGCATCAAAATGTTGACCAACGATTCTTCATGTGTTGAGATTACAGTGACTTATCTATTGCGTTCCACGCTGCTTGATATATCACCAAGATGCAGTATATGTGCCGCGTCAGAATGAAAATGGCCGTTGTGCTATATGCGGCGAGCAGAGCTCTAACCATCTAAACAAAATGGCCGTTGTGCTATATGCGGCGAGCAGAGCTCTAACCATCTAAACAAAATGGCTCAAGCACACAAGTATTTTGTTCAGTTCAACCTTTTAATATTGACTGAGCCTGTCTTGAATAGAACAGTTTATTTGATTTGTTGAAGATGTGCAATCTTTAGTTTGTTTCGTTGGTTTAAGCTTATAAGCGTTATACACCTATGAGTATATGAAAACTTGCTGATGAAAATTAAAGGTTCAAACAGAATACTTACCTTTTACGAGGCCGCAAAGCCAGTGAAATTTCACGACATTACATATCCATTCAATAGGCAAGGGCAGTACATTCCAGACATCGTCTATAAATGTTTTCAAAAACTCGCCAACACGCATGCACACCTTGGTCATGGACATCTGGCAAGAGATATAAAATTATAGTTTTAGTAAAGAGTGTTTGGTTACCGGTATATAGTGCAGAACTCCGCGTTACAAGGCCGGCCCGATCAGACGTTTGAGGTACATTTACTGATGATCAGCCCGATTCCAATCTTGTTATCCTGGTGTTTAACATGAAGGCCCCCCCCATTTAACCCTTTACCACTTAGATAAATATTTTGACACAATTGGAAAGTTAAACTTCATTAAAGGCCTTTCTTACTAGATTCAAGCTTTAAAGGCTTCATCTCCAAACCTTAGATACTGATGAGCAGCAAACATCATAAAACCTGAACAGACTTCAGGCTGTTCTGGTTTTATGCTGTTTGCAAATAGCCTTTTTCACTTTGCTTCTGAGTGGTAAAGGGTTAAATAGCATAATTGTGAGAAGCTGAGGACCTAACACTTCGTACAAGCACAACGCGAAAACAGTTTACAGTCGTGTTGTCAAAACTTGGTTGTGGGCGCATACATTATATGTTTATAATAAATATTATATCGAGCACGGCAACGACAAAGTAAATTTAAACAAAGTTGAACGCGAAACTGCGAATTCCCACGCTGTTCATTGTTACACAAGTGGTAACAATTAAGATTATAACAAATGCCGTTCATGTTGAATTGAAACTTAACCCACTTATGCCTAGTGGACTCTCCCATCCTTCTAATTGGATCAATTTAAGCAAACAGCGCAGACCCTGATGAGACGCCGCATCATGCGGCGTCTCATCTGGGTCTACGCTGTTTGCCAAGGCCCTTTTTTTAGACGCTAGGCATAAATGGGTTAAATAAATGTTGACTGTTTCAAGCATTTGTGATACTGTACATAAACGCTGAAACATATAAAGTTTAAGAAACTTGTACACCTTATTTTCAGTTGTAAGAAGGGGCAAAGAATTGCATTTAAAGTTTAAACATCAAGTTCAGTGGCTAGCAACGGCTAGAACTTCGCGTTCAAACCTAGATTTAAGTTCTTATCACATATTTTACATTTGCATTGACTCCTACATTTTCGACTGTAAGCAAAGGTGAAGCCCTCTCATAGAAACCTAAATGCCATTGCTTACACTCTGGTATTTGTACAGTCAATTAAAATGTAAAAGCAACGGTCTGTTCATTGAAATAGAACCTAACATTTCACGGAACGGCCATACCTTCGCATTGCTTTTTTACTTTCTCCTTGTATTCATTCTCTATCCGCTGAGCGTCAGGGTCGACCTTGCGCTCTCTGTACTTGTGCTTCGCTGTACGGTCCTCTTTTTTTGTCGCGGGCGCGGGACGAAATGTAGCCATATCCATCGTTCTTCTTCTTGTACCTTCTTCTCTCACCACAATGGTTTTCCCCGCCTGCACTTTGGCATTGTCCTTTTTGTTTTCGATCTGTGCGTATCAATAACATACCCTAAGCTGTTGTTTTAACTGAAAATCTGAGTAA
Organism: Dreissena polymorpha; assembly: GCF_020536995.1. NCBI lineage: Eukaryota > Metazoa > Mollusca > Bivalvia > Myida > Dreissenidae > Dreissena > Dreissena polymorpha. Next base: position 10,333,576 of record NC_068363.1, on the reverse strand, counting down.
AAAGCTTATTACACAAATATTTTTTAAGAACAGCGTTGTGGTAACTAACACACCGACCTGAGAGTAATGCAGTTAACACATGTTTAACAAAAATTTCATTGAAATAGAAACTAAGGCCTTACTCTATAAGTGGCTTAAAGAAATGTCAATTTATGGTGTATGGTGTTTTCACGCGACAACTTCCTCAAGAATTAATGATTGCGGGTATATTTTACCTGGGCTCGGACATTGCTGAACGCTCTGTTGACCCGGGTGCCAACATTCTTTAACATGAAACCCTCCGCCTTAAACGAATAATTAAACAATAATTTTCAGATTTGTGTATATGTTACATTAAATATTTGTTGAGAACAACAGAAGGAAACTTGATGTGTGCTATTGCAATCATCAACAAATGGTCGTGCAAGAATATTTTATACAAAATGGATATTCACATGCATATAGAACTTTAGATACAAATCGTCAGAAGTGTTTGTATCACTCAATAAGTCCTGAATAGGTGGTAAAAGTCTGCATAGAATAAAATGCACGTGGCCACTAACCTGCATGTCTTTGAAGACGTTTCCAATGGGTGCGAACCTGAATTGCCACTTAGTCATGGTTTGGTTAGCGGAAAGCTCCGCAGAGCAGGCAAGAGTCCGAGTGATTTCTTGTGTGTTGTTAACGATATTCTCGATAGGACCTGTGGACGTGTGGAAAATGCGCTCTCGTCATATGCAATCGTTTGTTTTGAAGGAAATATCAGTGATTTACAATTTGTTCTTGAACGTTACAAACATGGCAAAATATCAGTTAAAAGTCTCGATAAATTTTGCTTTGTTTGTGTGTGAATTTCGCCATTAAAGTGAAAATAGTATGCATTTTGTGATAACTCGTGATTTAAAATTGGTGAAACAAATACATTTCTCCTGTAAAGTGCCGTGGGTACATTGTTTGAATCCTGCAGGAAACACACTCATCATACATTTACCTATCTAACTCTGTAAACGTTTTACAAAGAAATGACATGTTGATACATGTATTATGTTCTTTCTTCGCATATTTCCTATTGCCATAGTAGTTTGCATCACAAATCAAAGTATTAGAAATAATTATACGTAGATATTTCTAAATTCAAATTTGCTAACCCTCAATATTCCCCCTTCCCCGTTTTGTTGATTGCATTTTATTAAAATATTTACTCTTAAGAACTATAATAATTATGAAGCAAGACATAATTATGCGGTATACATTTATACGTTAATGCCTTATATATGAATTCATCATATCAAATGAGGTGCAACACGTGGGAAAAGGAAAATATAAGCACACAAGTGTTGCTATAGATCTCCCCTTAAAAAGACAGAACAATACCAAACAATAACGACTGAAAGGAAATAGAAAGGTTGAAAAATAGGCATTTAACATTGTGGATGAATACAAGAACAATTATTTTGTTTCTTTTTGACCAATTTATCGTAGTTTAAAGGGGCCTTTTCACGTTTTTGTAAATTGACAAAATTAAAAAAAATTATTCAGATTCGAAAATTTTCGTAAAAGTATTCGTAGATGATATTTGTGAAGAAACTACGGTGGCATATAGGTGACTTTAACTCCTCTTTTTTTTAAATGCACTCATCTTTTATTATCTCGTGGCCACGACTTAGTAACTCGTGGCCACGAGTTAGCTATGTCGTGGCCAAGAGATAGAAACAAGAGGAGTGCAAAAGTAAATAAAAGAGGAGTGCAATTAAAAAAAGAGCGGTGCAGTAAATAAAGGAAGGGTGCATCAAACAAAAGAGGAAAGAATTTCGAGATCCCGACATAGCTAACTCGTGGCCACGAGTTAGTCAGCTAATCAAATACTATCTTGTTCCCTCAAATTACTCAGCCAATGAAAACGTCCTAAAGGCAAGGCTCTGATATAACAAAACATACTACTATAAGTACTACCTACTATTACTACAACTACTACTGCTGCTGTTGTTGATGCTGCAGCGGCTACTTCTACTACAACTACTACTACTACTACTACTACTACTACTACTACTACTACTACTACTACTTATACTACTACTACTACTACTACTACTACTACTACTACTACTACTACTACTACTACTACTACTACTACTACTACTGCTTCTACTACTACTACTACTACTACTACTACTACTACTACTACTACTACTACTACTACTACTACTACTACTACTACTACTACTACTACTACTACTACTACTACTACTACTACTACTACTACTACTACTACTACTACTACTACTACTACTACTACTACTACTACTACTACTACTACTACTACTACTCCTATCGCTACTGCTGTTACTGCTCCTCCTCCTCCTCCTCCGACTACTTCTACTGCTACTGCTGCTGTCGATAGTAAGTAGTAGTAGTGGTAGTAGTAGTAGTAGTAGTAGTAGTAGTAGTAGTAGTAGTAGTAGTAGTAGTAGAAGTAGTAGTAGTAGTAGTAGTAGGTAGTAGTAGTAGTAGTAGTAGTAGTAGTAGTAGTAGTAGTAGTAGTAGTAGTAGTAGTAGTAGTAGTAGTAGTGGTAGTAGTAGTCGTCGTCGTAGTAGTCGTCGTCGTAGTAGTCGTAGTCGTCGTCCGGTCGTCAGTCGGTCGTCTGTGGTCCCTCCATCGGTCGTCCATCGTCCGTCCTCCGGTCGTGGTCCGTCGGTCGTCCATCAGGCGTCGTTCGTCGGTCGACCGTCGGTCGTCCGTCCTCCGGTCGTGGTCCGTCTGTTGTCCGTCGGTCGTCCATCCGGCGGTGTCCGTCGGTCGTCCCTCGTCCGTCCGTCGATTGTCCATCGATCGTCCATCGGTCGTCTCTCGTCCGTTCATCGGTCGTCCATCCGGCGGCGTCCGGCATCGTATGTCGGTCGTCCCTCGTCTGTCCATCGGTCGTCAATAGTCCGGTCGTCCATCCTCCGGTCGGGGTCCGTCGGTCGTCCGTCGGTTGTCCATCTGGCGCCGTCCGTCGGTTGTCCATCCGGTGTCGTCCGTCGGTCGTCCATCGTCCGTCCTCCGGTCGTCCGTCCATCCGGCGTCGTCCGTCTGTCGTCCCTCGTGGTAGTCGTAGTAGTAAAAGTAGTAGTAGTAGTAGTAGTAAAAGCAGTAGTAAAAGTAGTAGTAGTAGAAGTAGAAGTAGTAGTAGTAGTAGTAGTGGTAGTAGTAGTAGTAGTAGTAGTAGTAGTAGTAGTAGTAGTAGTAGTAGTAGTAGTAGTAGTAGTAGAAGTAGTAGTAGTAGTAGCCGTAGTAGTAGTAGTAGCAGCAGCAGCAGCAACAACAGCATCAGCTGTAGTAGTAGTAATAGTAGTACTAATAGTAGTATATTTTGTTATATCAGAGCCTTGCCTTTAGGACGTTTTATTGGCTGATTAATTTGAGGGAACAAGATAGTATTTTATTGGCTGACTAACTCGTGGCCACGAGTTCGCTATGACCACGAGTTAGCAAAGTCGGGATCTCGAGATCTCGAAATTCTCTCCTCTTTTGTTTAATGCACCCTACCTTTATTTACTGCACCGCTCTTTTTTTAATTGCACTCCTCTTTTATTTACTTTTGCACTCCTCTTTTTTCTATCTCGTGGCCACGACATAGCTAACTCGTGGCCACGAGTTACTAAGTCGTGGCCACGAGTTGCATACTAAGTCGTGGCCACGAGATAGAAAAAAGAGGAGTGCAATTGAAAAAAAGAGGAGCGAATGTCACCTCTATGCCACCGTAGGAAACAGCAATACTGACCATTTACCATGCTCTAAATATCCATTATATGCATATTTTGACGATTTAATTACCTGAAATTTGACGATTTAAATACCTGAAAATAATAACGCGTTGCAACGCGAAACGATTTGAAAATTTGGACAGTTCTGTTGTTGTCGTTATATTTTGTGATACTACGAGGATTGCTTTTATAAAGTATAAAAGACATCTGTCATAGTGTAAGCGCGGATGGTCGAGTGGTTTAAGCGATAGTTTTTCTCCATGGGTCATTGGTTCGAGCCCAAAGATGGTTGCTTTTTTTCTTTGTTTAATTTTATTCTTGTATTTTACTGGAGCTGTTTAGATCCAATGTTTGCATGTATCTATATAAAGCATGTAATGACAAACTGTAATACATGCCAAAATCTGTGAAAAGGCCACTTAACCGCACATACTCTGAGACCGGGCAACATGAAAACAAGAAATAAGGCGATACTCTGAGGTCGGGCAACATGAAAACAGGAAATAAGGCGATACTCTGAGGCCGGGCAACATGAAAACAGGAAATAAAGCGATACTCTGAGTCCGGGCAACATGAAAACAGGAAATAAGGCGATACGATGAGGCCGGGCAACATGAAAACAAGAAATAAGGCGATACTCTGAGGCCGGGCAACATGAAAACAGGAAATAAGGCGATACGACACGAAGTTCATGAGAGGTCTTTAAAATCATGGTATGTAATGACGAGGGTCAAATTTGTTATCACATGCATTAAACTTTTTAAATAAGACAAATAATATGCACGAAAACATCATTTTAATACCGGAAAGTTTCTTTTTTACATTGCGTGACGTTATTATTATTACATGTATTATTATTATTACAGCTTACCTTGAAGCAAAAAGAAGATCGCAAAAGTTCCGATGTACGATCTTCCGGCCGCGCCCATAAATGTGGGAATCAACAGGAAACAGACGCAGCGGGCGCCCACGAAGAGGGCGAAACTGGCCGCGATTCCGAAAATCAACACGGCGCCAAGGAACTGCCGCGTCACTTCCGGTAACTCCATGGGAGAGATCACAAGGCGGAACAGACCTGAATGGTGGTAGAATAGTGGTGAATAAAGAGACCATAAAATATGTCCATATTGAACACAAAGACAACACGTCGCACGCACGGTTTTCACGGTATAATTATATACTAAAACGTTTGTAGATACTCCATTTGAACAATGCTATACTATCATTCTTGAGAGCTCTGTACATATATATTCTTGTGTGTGCAAGTCCGTTGTATGTTTTGTATGTACCGGTTACCAGTTTAAATTGCACTGACTAATGACAATGAGTCAAAGACTCATAGGTAACTTGTTTAACATGGTAACGTATGCATACGTAATATAATCACATAAAACATTTCCAGCTTAATCTCTGGTTTTCTACTGATAGCCAAAGTAACCAATCTCAGACTGCCAATATCAAATTACCGGTAACCCCTGCGTAAAATATAACCGTTAAGGAATACCTAATTCGGAAGCAAATTAGTAACTGTTACTGTCTCCCTGATCAGTTTTTTTATTGGGGCTAAACTATAAAGTCCCAGTCAAATCTCTGCGCGACGGTCGGTATGGAAGTGACGTTACTGTACCGTATCCCAAGAGGGCGCCAAAAGGAAACCCTAAGAACATCTTCCACGTGCGGTACTGATCCGCCTCGGCGATGAAGAACTTGTAGACGCCTCCAAGACAGTCTTGGGAAGACATTGGTATGAAAACATAAATGTGTTTGTGGATTTAAAACGATATGGATGTTATTTTATTGAATGAGTTTCATAAATACAACTCTAATTAAAGTTTATAATAAACAAGCTATAATTTTCATTACAAATCAAATATAATTCTATAGGCCTAGTAATTTTAAATATAATTCTATGATAATTAATATATAAAATTTTAATTATAATGTATGCGTTCGGCAAAGTTTGAGCTCGTGTGAGCAATACCCTTTAAGAGAACTTAGCTTTATTAGTAATATATACTAAATACTCTGTATAAAATGAACAACTAAATTCACTGCACTTCTTCAAGATTTCCGCGATCTTTCCAACAGTTACAAGGCTTTTTTGCTATATCCGAATAACGGCCCAATCCCAACTTTGTTGTTCTTCCCTAACCCAGGTCCAAACATTATAAAATCATTCACAACGATTTCGGAAATGACTATTATAAACAGAGCATTGTGAATGTAACGGTAATATGAGAAACATTTTACGGAATAGCAGATTACTACAGGGAGCTCAATCTTGCCAGTATTTTGTAAAAACATTGCCGATTTTAATGTAGTTGTTTGTTTATGTCTGAGAATAAACATTAACTCTAGATTGACATAACATTTGTGTTCTAAAGTTGTTGGTTTTTTTTCACTTACAAATGAGATGTGCTTCTGTGAAAAAGGGGTTTGAGGCATGTGCTTAAAGTGTCCTCGCAGATTAGCCGATGCAGTCCGCACAGGCTAATCAGGGACGACACTTTCCGCCTAAACTATTGGCTAAGAAGAGACTTTCTTGAAACGAAAAATATCATAAAAGCGGAAAGTGTCGTCCCTGATTAGCCTGTGCGGACTGCATAGGCTAATATGGGACGACCCTTTACGCACATGCATTTAACCACTTATTGACATAGCAAGGCTCAAATTTAAGATGTATTCATTTTGAGGGCCGATATTAAGGGTACGCATCCTAATTGCTATAGCCCTGATTTGAAGTAAAATGCAGTAACAGCTTGCAGATAGTAAACAGTGTTTGCTAGTGATAAGTTATTGCTTAAAACGTAATTGCATGTAGTCCGAAGTGGGCCCCTATGAAATAAGAAGTTCCTCTCAGACTTAAAAAAAAAACAACAACAAGTCTATGGGACGGACAATATTCACCAAAATAATGTCTTCTGAAAAGTTAAGCTAATGTTATGGCAAACACTGTTTCAAAGATTAAAAAAAACTGGTAAAATACTATGTGAGTGGAAATATGCAAAAGTAACTCCTTTATTCAAAAAGATAAGTAAGTCTGAAACAGGGAACTATAGACCTGTTAGTTTAACTTCCATATTATGGTCAAGTCTGGAGAGGACAATTCATTGGACTTTTTTTAGACCTGGCGAAGGCGTTCGACAAAGTAAGTCATTAATACTTATTAACCAAAGTATCGGCATTATGGTATAACTTGTCGTGGATTAAAGACTTCCTAAGTGGCAGAAAACAATATGTTTTTATAAGAGGTCAATCGTTAACTGGAGAGATGTTATGTCTTGAGTTCCTCAAGGTAGGTGTTCTAAGAACGATATTGATTATTTTATATGTCAACGATTACCAGGCCTTGTTAATAGCTACATTAATTTTGTGCAGACGAAACAAAGATCTATAATACCACTGATAATGTTCAAATCTTACAAGATGACCTTAACACCAATAATAACTAGGCAACAACGTGGGAAATGAAATTAAATGTGGAAAAATGCAACTACGAAAGGTCAAATGAAAAAGTTTAATATTTTATTAATGCAACCAAATTGAATACATTAAATGAGGAGTGTGACCTCGGTATCATCATCCAGGACAATCTGACATTTTATAAGCATTTCTCCAGTAAAGTTTTAAAAAATCCAACAGTACCCTTGGACTATAAACAGGTCTTTTGCATTTCTAGATGCGGACTTGTATGTCAAATTATACAAAGCTTTTGTGCGCCCACACCTTGAATATGGGAACACAGTTTGGTAGTCTTACCTACGGAAAGAAGTTGAAAGTATTGAGGGTGTTCAGAGGCGGTTCACAAGATTAGTTCCAGGCATTCAAAATATGATCTAAAACGTGTACGATCGATTGAAGATGTTTAAACTACCCAGCCTTTGCCATAGAAGTATTAAAAGAGGTGATATTATTCAGTGTTACAAAATCATTATTCAAATAGATGATATACCAAGTGCTCGTGTTTTCTTCTTCAACACATCAAAAACTCGAGGACATTGTTTCATACTAGCCAAACCAAGATATGAGACAAATTTTAGACTGACAAGTTTCTCTCAAAGAATCATATCTGAATTGAATAATTTACCTTACGGAGTAGTGTCTGCTAAGTCATTAAATATCTTCAAAAACTCGACAAACTGTGGGATAATGATGCTCAGTACATGTTCTAACCAGTTTTATATATCAATTGAGGAATTGGATGTACCAAATATAATTAGATCTTTTTTATGTGAAATATGTGTCAAAACCTGTTAATACTAAAGTAGTTCCAGTCACCATTAGATAACGAAGATGTAGACTAAGTACCGATTCTACGGTATTCTACGGTATTCTAAGGTATATACCTTTCATTTTGTTTGTTGTGATAAATCTCTTGCCTTTCGTTCGAATTGCATGGCGTTTCAGTTTCTCTTTATTTACACTTGTCAAATTGCTTGTTGCTTTTTTCCCCACAGATGGTGTTGTGGTTCCAGTATTGGCTCTCACTCTAGCGCGTATTTTTTGTATTTTTTGCAGTCTATTTGAATCCATCATTTGGTTTAGAATGATTGATAATCAAGTTTATTTTAAACACAACAGCCGAAAAGATGCAGTCAAGACAAATTGTTTATTTCTAATGTAAAATTAAAATACCTCTCATAAAACAATGTAGTTATTTGTTCATCTTTTACGTGTCAAAAATATCGCTAGCTGTCTCCGCTAAATGTAACGATAATTATCTCATTCGGTATCACACAGTCCATTTGTTTACTAACACACTAACGCCATAGTGAGACCATAATGACGTCATACTTACGTCATCCAGTTGAATATGGTTCCTTACCATACAGTAATGCAAATACACAGTTCTTTGCGCTTGAATAGGTAAAACATATTTTAAAATATAAGACTCATATCAGATCTGAAATTGTAAATGAATCCGGCATGCACATTTATAAAACAATATTTATAGTTTATATGAATTAATATTGGTGTTGATTTCGGAAATTGTTTAAAACCTTTAAATAAGACCTAGATCTACACATAATTAAATTAATACATAAGGCTCATTTGGTCGTTGTCGACTCATGCACTTCTTAAAAGTACCCCGGATATTCTCAAGTATGCTACAATTAACACCGGGTACGGAAAATACGCTTTAAGCAGGGACCTATACAAACTATGTTTGTATAGGTCCCTGCTTTAAGTCATCTGGCCCTGGTCCATGGTACTTTTTAGTATATTGTCCGTATCCCGGATACATTGTACTTTATTAATATTAACACTGTATGCTTTAACAACAGCGTTAGATATAGATCTATATATAATTAGAAATCTACTTCACTTTTTACAATATGGCGTCAGTATTGCTCATGAATGCATAAAAACCTCCGATCAAATCCAAAAGCATTCCGAAGATGTAGGTTTTTGCAGAAGGTTATTTTTAAACTGATGAGTTTTATTTTGCTTTTGTTTATTCTCCAATTCATCAAAATGAAAAACCTTTTAACCCATTACAAAGTCACGTCGCTTTGAAAATAAGGCATAGTATTTGTTTCCTTTTCAAAATACTAAATTAGAATCTCAGCCAAATTAGTATTATTGCAAAATATTTACAGTTATTATATTACGTTTTGTGTATTTTTATTAAAAGTAATACTAAAGTAGATCTAGTACTAATAAAAGCGTGTATTTGTATTTGATTAAAACGATTTAAAGCAATTATAACGTTTTAAGACAGTTTGTATTACTTGTTTAACTATTCCACAATCCCCCATTTCTATCAATCCCTTCCTCCTCCAGAAATAATGTTTCGAGAAATGTTTAAAAGAGAAATGCTGTTTCATTGGTTTTAAGTCTGCTCAAGTATATTTATGGAAACGAAATGTTGTCAGCCTGTTCACTCACGGTATAAAACTTAAAACCATAACATATTTGAATAGTACAAATATCGTGCGTCGCCGCGACTGTCGCGCAAAATATCGAGTATTGCTTCGTGTGTTTAGTGTCGCAGTCTGAAATTAGACCGCGATACACGAGATTCGGATAATATGGGCGATAGGGGCCGTCCACAATGTATGTCACGCTTTTTTGATCATTTTTAATTCCCCCTCCCCCTGTCACAAATTGTCACAAAATCTTGGACCCCCCCCCCCCCAAAGTACGTCACAAGCTCATACTTTCGAATATATGTTGTTGTTTTTTTATTAATACCTATTTCAAATTTAATCTAATACACAATTCACAATTAAACTGTATTAAAATTTCACTTAAAAGAACTTTCACATTATTAAAATGACTTTAATACTAGAATAGTTAATTGTCAACAGTTGTCACAGTTGTTCATTGAATAACATGTTTAATTCAAAAATGTTCACGAGCCTTTGGCCTCAGGCTTTTATGACTGTAGGGTTGTTACGGTGGGCAGTATGAATATATATAAAATAAAGAGATTATTATTATCATTATTATTATTATTATTATTATTATTATTATTATTATTATTATTATTATTATTATTATCCATGTGTTAACCTCTAATAAAACCGAAATTATAATTTAGATTTTCTTTCAACTCTTTACTAACTAAAACAGAACAGTCCAATAAATTATTTTGTCATTTACTAATGAAATCTGCGTGGAGGTTGTGCCTATTGAAGAAGCCGGCCCAGCCAAAGTGCCTATTAAAAATTCGAACTACACATTCAGGAGATACGCAATTCGTCAAATATTGACATAAAACTAAGTCAGATGTTTCACTTTTTTTTTATTCTACTAGAGAACTAATAAATAAATTAGAAATATTTGTTTTTAGATAAATGTGTGACATCACACATGGCTGACCCCTCCCCTCCCCCATGTCACAAACTGTCACACTTTCTTACACCCCCTCCCCCCCCCCCCACCTGGAGCATGACATACTTTATGGACGGCCCCATATTGAGTAATAAAATATCGTGCGTTGCCGCGCCTGTCGCGCAAAATATCGTGCTTCGCTTTGTGTTTCGTGCCTCGCCATTTGAACGCGAGACACAACACACGAAGCGATACACGATATTTTGCGCGACAGTCGCGGCGACGCACGATATTTTGCGCGACAGTCGCGGCGACGCACGATATTTTGCGCGACAGTCGCGGCGACGCACGATATTTTACTCGACAGTTGCGGCGACGCACGATATTTTACGCGACAGGCGCGGCGACGCACGATATATTTAACACGATGTATCTCCTTTTGGGCTACCTACACAATGGCGAAATATCGTGCTAAATATATCGTGCGTCGCCGCGACTGTCGCGCAAAATATCGTGCGTCGCCGCGTCTGTCGCGCAAAATAGTATGATGTAGACGATATTTTTTATGATTTAAAAATGTTTCGTTTTCTTTCAGGTAACATTACACTAAATCATCCTGTACCTATCTCTTGCACGACGGTTTCATTACTTTATTTGGAGAGCATGTAATGACAATCCTGCATGAAGTTTGTCAATCTCCACGCAGAGTTGTCGTTCCTTGCTCTCACATACAATCTCTGCCATCACAAGAAAATACTACGAGATTTGAAGGATTATTTTTAAGTATTATATTATGAAAAGTTATATCATTGTCTTTTATCTTTTGAAAATATTGTTTAAGTTTAGGTTCATAATAAAAAATAAATTACCTAAATTTAAAAAAGTAAAAATAACAACGGTAAAATTATTGTACCAAGTGGTTTGGCTATCATCACGTGGTCGGGTATGAAGTAGTCATGGATTTGATCCAGCTATGCTGGCAACCTCCGCGCAGAGATTTGACTGGAACCGGATCAAATGTTAGAGCAAGGAACGACAACTCTGCGTGGAGATTACTATGCTGATTCCAGTCAAATCTCTGCGCGGAGGTAGGGAGATTGTACCTTTCCGCCAATCTCCATGCAGAGTTGTCGTTCCTTGCTCTCACATAACCGTCGTGCAAGAGATTGCCTAAAAACAGCATTAGATTTAGGTTTAACATACCTAAAATTCCTGCTAAAATGGCGGCCAGAGCTTAGGATGAGCCTGTTTGTGTATGTCAAGGTCACCAACAAAGCACGTCATGCAAGCCTAATTACCGCATTCTCAAACCCGCCATTTTAAAACCCAAGCACTCAAATATGTTATGCATAATCTAACAAAAAGTTTCATTCACATGTGAACGTTAAATGAAAAAAGTAGTTCAGGTACAGCGCAGAATCATACAGGTTAGTTGAGAAGCGACTGCAAGCAAACACAAAGATTTCCCTCGACATAAGTTGCAATCCCCCAACCCTGTCTGCTATCCCCTCCCCAAAACTTTTTTAATCATATATATTTTTGTTTGCACCTTAAGTTAGATTTGTAATATTTGTATATGCTTATCATCAATTGGACTCGATCACAAAATTCTTGCAACAAAACTTGAACGAGTGAATCATGATATACGTTTATTTCCAAACGTGGTGATACTAAATAATATGATTGTGAAAGGTCCAACTAGCATGCGTATCCGGCGTTACCTAAGTCCAACCAGCATGCGTATCCGGGTTTTTGTTTTGAGCCTAATACACACACACATATATATATATATATATATATATATATATATATATATATATATATATATCAGGAAGTTAATTTAAATCATTCGTTTTACTGAAATATTCGAATGATAACGTCCATTACTACTTGCTTACTTTTTTCAAAAGGATCGTGTATAATTGCGATGGATTTAACAAATAGAAAAGTCATAACATACACTCAGATCATTAATAAGTGAGTACATTCAGACGGACACTTGTCAACGAATAAGCCGCTACCGTCCACATGACGTCAATGGATGAAATAATTTTGATTCCTTTAAAGGGGCCTTTTCACAGATTTTGGCATGTTTTGAAGTTTGTCATTAAATGCTTTATATTGATAAATGTAAACATTGGATCTAAAAAGCTCCAGTAAAAAATCAAGAATAAAATTTAAAAAAGGGGAAAAAAAGTAGACCGCATCAGGGATCGAACCAGTGACCCCCGGAGTCCTGGAGTAAAAACCAATGAGACCGCTCGGCCATCCTGCCAAGTATTTATGAGAGACGTATTTTATACTGTATATAAGCAATCATCGTAGTTTCAAAAAATTAAACGACAACAACAGCACTCTCCAAATTATTCAATCGTTTCGCGTTGCAACGCTTTATAATTTTAAGGTTTTTAAATCGTCAAAAGATGCATATATGGGCTATATTTGACCATGGTAAATGATCAGTATTACTGTTTCCTCACAAATATCATAACTAAAACGAAAATTTGCGAATCTGAAACAATTTTTTTCAATTTTGTCAATTTACCAAAACGTGAAAAGATCCCTTTAACACGTCTCGTGTGTTTACTTCGATTAAGAAGTAGGGCAGACTGAGGGGCCGAGTAGAGCAGACTGAGGGGCCGAGTAGAGCAGACTGAGGGGCCGAGTAAAGCAGACTGAGGGGCCGAGTAGAGCAGACTGAGGGGCCAAGTAGAGAAGACTGAGGGGCCGAGTAGAGCAGACTGAGGGGCCGATGGAATTAGGGCAGACTGAGGGGCCGATGGATGGGCGGAGGAGGCGAATACTATACGCCAATCCCTTGGTCATGCAAGACATGAACACGGATAAGAAAGTCGCGACATGGCGAGGCAATTTTATTTTTATTTTGTATTAAAACGATTTTTCTTCTATGACATAATGTGGGGAAAAAATTATACTGATGTATCAAACCCGCTTTTTGCAACCATTGCACCTTAAGTTAGATTTGTAATATTTGTATATGCTTATCATCAATTGGACTCGATCACAAAATTATTGCAACAAAACTTGGAAGAGTGAATCATGATATACGTTTTTTTTCCAAACGCGGTGATACTTAATAATATGATTGTGAAAGGTCCAACTAGCGTGCGTATCCGGCTTTACCTAGGTCCAACCAGCGGGTGTATACGGCGTTACCTAGGTCCAACCAGCGGGCGTATCCGGTGTTACCAGGTCGTATTAGCATGCGTATCCGGGTTTTTGTTTTGATTCTAATACACACATACAAGTAGGACAGACCGTCGTGGCTCGGAAGTAAAGTGAAAAAACACTGTAGCCTATTTATGCAGTCATGTATAAAAACATGTATTTTATTTACTAAAAAAAACAACGATTGAGCAAACTTGTATTGGCCATTTCAACGAAACATACCACGAAATTTTGTTCATTTTAATTTTATTTGCAGAAGCGTATATGAATACATCCATAATGCAACTAGTATGAAAGGGCATCGTTTATGAGTTAGATTAAATAAATATGCATAACGGTTTGTTATACTCGCATTCTGGTTACATACACGCATACCTATGACGTTCTCGTGAACCGAGTATTTTACAATCAGCGAAAGCATTCCAATCACCAGTATGCTTATTAAATGGTTTTTGTAAGCATTAACCTGTTTGCAATGATTGTGATAATGGATTAAAATGAATGTACATCACAATAATAAAAATTTGAAAAAAAAGAAAATAAGTTGATGAACCACATACATATTGTTTAATAAACGTGACGCATAGCATGTTAATGGCAATAATTGGAAGCCAGATATGTTGCACATATTGCAGATGATACAGAAGTTCTTAGCTGAGACAACAGTTTCCCATTAACCCGTTTCTTATGCTGCTGATTAATGATGATGAAATAATAAACCTAGATACATCACACAAATAACAACAATTGTTCAATGATATTTTAATAATAAAACTTATATGTTTTACTAGCTGTCGCGATTTTACATTACGTCTATGCTTGTAATGCTTGTGGTGCTTTTGTTACTTGCGGTATTTTGTTTTGCGTAATAGGATTTTTAAAATGTAACAAGCTGTATCAATATTCATTATGAGAATTCCGTCTCATTAACAAAGAATATTTTTTCATTGAAATTCTCAGTATTATATTACCCATGTCAATTTGAGCAGACGTTGTTCAAAATGCTGTTTAAGATCTATGGGAATAACGTAATTTTGAAACCAATCGATTTGTTCCACTTTATGGGGATAATAAATTATGATGATAAAAAAAGCTTATTTTATTGCAGAAAACAAAACAAGTTAGAAAATGACTCAAATATTCATTACGCCTAAGAAAATGATTCAGAAACATTCACAGATAACATGGACACCACGTATACGTATCCGAACCGAACCAGACTTAGGCGGAAATGCTTGGAACTGTAATTTCAAATAATCGGATGGATCCAAGACCTTCCGGTAATTCGGATATCCGTTGCAAGACTTCTAAATGTTTTGAGCAGTATGAGCATAAAATGTATATTGCACGTGTATCTAGCTCTGCATAAAATGGTGCATAATGGTGCATACAACAATGGATTTATAATTTCGATGTCTAAATATTTTCGCCATGATTTTTTTCGATGCTCTTTCTCCGTTTCTTGTTTTACTAAGTTTGTAACATATATTTGAAGCTGTTGATGGTACAAAGTAATGCTTACTTAAGTATTATGTGTCAGCCCGTTTCAATAAACGTTTACAATTAAATGCATTTTATTTCCGGCAATTTTGTAAAAGGGTTTTGTGAAAAGATAGCAGATGGTGTGGCAAGTATAAATATGACTGGCATTACCTTTCTTCAGATTTAAATAAAATAATATACATTCGAGAACAGAAAAGAAAGACAAAAGAAAGATAAAATAATAGTTGAAATGATAAGAACAAAATAAGTAAAATTTATTTGTTAAGGAGGGGCGGAGCGATGCAGAGTATCGAGCCCCTTCGTATCAAGTAAGAACTTGACATGTATTTACTTACTTAGATCAAAGCCAGGACTTTGGTTCGTCAGGCGTATAATTCTAACTTTAATATTTTGTAAAACAGATTTCCAAATATCATAATATAACATACAATTCGGTATTTGGCTAAACCAGAATAGCAGGGCAGGCCACTCCCGTCTATTTTTGCCCAACCCTATTAAAATGTGTGCTCCCCCCCCCCCCCCCGTTATATTATTATTACCGTTATAAAACATGTATCACCTTTTTTAATTGGCCATTGTACTGGTAAATAGAAAAACACCCTATATGTTTTTATTGGCTATTGAAACTTGTATAGAGTAACGGACAGTTTTACTTAAAATGATGTCATTTCATTGGATCAAAATGTTACTTATGTTCTAATGGATTATATACATAGCACATTTGGTTTTTAACATTGCACATGGGGTCTAGTACATAGCATATTGGTTAATGTTCATAACACATTCGGTAATGGACATAGCACACTAGGTTAGGAAAATAGCTCATTATCTATTTCAGGCAATTAAGTCCATATGGTATCATGACGTAGGTAGTATCACGTGACCAGTGTGTTACGCAGACGTTCTCCACTTAGAGAAGTCTATTTCCGGCAGAGATTCGCATGTGACTCTCGAGTTGCTGAAAAAAAAGAAAAAGAAAACAATTAGCTAGCCATTTTGTTGACCCCGAAAAAAAATGGTGAAACTGTATACCAATTTAAAGGTAGAACTTTGCCTTTTCTCGTGTTATCTTACTAAGTTGCTGTCTTTAAACATATAAAAATGTCGGTAAGCTATGTATACAAGGAGCAATTAAAATGATACAAACATATGAACCGCGCTCTGGTAACACTGGGCTAAATGCATGTGCGTAAAGTGTCATCCCAGATTAGCCAGTGCAGTCCGCACATGCTAATCAGGGACGACTCTTTCCGCCTGATTTCAAGTAAGGAGCGACTTCCTTGAAACAAAAAATACCATAAAAGCGGAATATATCGTCCCTTATTAGCCTGTGCAGACTGCACATGCTAATCTGGGACGACACTTTACCCACATGCATTAAGCCCAGTTTTCTCAGAACGCGGCTCATATGAACCGCGCTCTGGTAAAACCGGGCTAAATGCATGCACAAAATCCGCTTGTATCATTAACGACACTTTCCGCTTTTTTGAGGGGGGAGAATTTATCGTTTAACCCTTTGAGCGCTGGAACCGGATTTTGAAGGCCTTTGCAAACAGTTTGGATCCAGATGAGACGCCACAGAACGTGGCGTCTCATCAGGATCCAAACTGTTTGCTATTCTGATAGTATTCTTTGAAAAAAATCGAAGAAAATGCTTATTTTATAAATTCAGCAGACGACATTTTAGCAGAAGACAAATTTCCCAGCATGCAAAGGGTTAAAGAAAGTCTCTTCCTATTTCCAGAGCGAGGCTCATATGTATTTGTCGATGATTAAAAAAGGCATCAGCCTTTGGGTATAGCAACGTTAAATGCCGCTGTATATGACTCATTCATGTTTAAACCCTTGCCAACTTAAAAAAGCGTAAGAATTTAACATTCATGACTATATGCGGCCCACGGTTTGAACGTGTAAACTTAATTCCAATAGCTTAATAATATACGAATTAGACCAAGCCTACGCTTATGAATTATCTAAAAGGTGGACCGTGTTTAACATGGTACTTTTAGACACATGGGGGTACGTACGTTTCACTAGTTGGGTGGAACACGTATTTTTGAATGGTCGGTGCGTTCATGGTCAGACATATGATTTTAGATAAGCGTATGGCCCTCAAGGACGTTAGTTGTTCTGAAATAAAGCGTTCACATTACACTCCATGTGGATGCTCTTTACAAGTAAGAGAAACAATCTGAAATATAGGACGAAATTCATAGCCCGCTCTCTTATGGTACTATTATGATTAACAATAGTCTTAGTGTTGTTAATCGCGTTAACGCTGTTAAGATTTGTCTATTGACTTAAACCCTTTCAGCGCTGGAACCAAATTTTAAAGGCCTTTGCAAACAGTTTGGATCCAGATGAGACGCCACAGAACGTGGCGTCTCATCAGGATCCAAACGGTTTGCTATTCTGAAAGTATTCTTTGAAAAAAAATCGAAGAAAATGCTAATTTTAGAAATTCAGCAGACGACATTCTAGCTAACGACAAATTTCCCAGCATGCAAAGGGTTAAATCATGAATTGTTAAAACAAACAGCTGGTACTGCTGGTAAACGGCCAGACGAAAATGTTAGTTATTTTAAGAGTACTGCATTTCAATGTACTATTCTCGAAATAGAACATTACTTTTTGTTACGTATAGAATAGTTAAAGACAAAATAGAGACTGAAACTAAATTATAAGTATTCTAACCAGGCGTAAAGCCAGTTTCCGGCCCACTTTGAGGTGAGGGGTTCTCAAAATAGAAGCGATCACCGATCTTAAGTCGTCGGAACTCGTTACCAAGGAGACAAGCGAACACCGGACCGACCTGGGCTCCCGGAAGTGGGATCTCCTTCATGGCTCCCGAGAACAGGTCGATGTCGTCTGCATGTCTGAGGATATAAGATTATGCATGCGATTTATGAATACAGTTTTGATAATTGTTTAAATTATATGTAAAGCTTAAATTAAATATACTGGCATATAATATCTACATGCCCATTAATGTATCTCCCACAAATTGAAATTGATTTACATTTTGTATATCTAACTAATGTTTAAGGAAAGAACGGATTAGTTTCAAATTTTATATTATAAGAACAAACGAGAAAAACAAACAAATAAACATACACATATATGCATTCATAGTGAAACGATCTTTTCTTGTTTATTTCTCGGACAGTTAATGATAAAAATGAAAAGTGATATGGCATACTCATATATTTGTCTAAATTTATCCGAGGTTTCTGTGCTAAAATTCCCCATTGGAGTCCCTTTCATGGCGAACTGTTCTTGCGATATAACAGTAAAATAACAATATCGGCGCCACTGATTGTAAGCCGGAAGTCCATGGTCGCGCCCCCGTTGGATGTTCCTGGCCGGAAGGTCGGTGCTAATATTCTGGGCGTCTCTGAACAGCAGGTTGCGCACGCCGTCCACAAAAAGCCTGGAAAAGATAATTTAAGTAATATGTAAAGCAAATAAAAAAGTATTGCTATGACGACTATTACCTGAGAAAAAGGTTTAAGTTGTTAATTCGCGAGCGTTCTAATACCTTTAAACACAGGCGCTCGATGGCAATGACTCAATTATCGACTACCCTTGTATAGATATAGAACATCTATGTACATAGTCGAACTTTCTTTTTTTAAGAAGACGTTTTGTCGGAAGATTTTTAGTATGTGTATGTTTTATAATAAAAAACGAGTAACTAAAATTGCGTCACAACGGATAGTCGACCATTGAGTCATTGCCATCGAGCGCCTGTGCCTTTAATTACCTTGTTGAGTTCAACATGGTGTTAAGCTGATTTACGTGAAGAGAAATTTAATTGATAAACATCCATGATATTTTTTGCCCATTGTATTCTATTCGAGTGGAGCGGTTTCCATTTGTTCTTATAATTATAGTGCATTATTCGTAACCTTTTTTCAACTAGTTTTCTATTATGCGGAATGTTGTATGAATAAACTATGTTTAAATTTTACTTCTTCAATTGACAATTTTATTTTTTTCCAAGTTAAAGCTACAATACAGCAAGCCGGTAACATGGGAGGGTCGATCTCTAATGTTGTTATTTAACTTAAAACGTGTAACCCAACCCTTTTTATATTCAAGTATTCAAATATGTATGCTGCGAAATAGTTATGTTTGTATTGACATGTTAATATTCAGATGCGCTTGATATTTAAAGCAATACAATATTATTAAACTAAAAGAATGAGTTTACAAAACATTTCTGTCATACAACGAAGTCAAGGCTCTTTGAATATCTAAACGCAATGTCAATCAAATCATGCCGATCGGTCTGTTAGGCTACCATTCTTTACACAACTTTATTCTTCACATGGTCTGGCAAGTAAATGATCGCCTTCATTTGAAGTCATGCGAAAAGATCACCGATTTCTTTGATCGAATAGGTTTACCCCGATTCTAGACGGTTTATTACACACAAAATACGACAGCTTCGACAATACTTCAGTAACTGCTGTATGCAAACTATGATTTCTGAAAGAAAATAAGCCTCGCTTTTGGAAAACGGGAATTAATACTTTCGCGTAAAGTGCAGTCCGCTCAGGGACGACACTTTCCTCTTTTATGAAATTTCTCGTTTAATGGAAGTCTTTTCTTAGCAAAGATCCAGATTAAGCAGAAAGTGCTGTCCCATATTAGCCTCTTTGTACTGCACAATCTAATCTGGAACAACACTTGCACGTCATTAAGCCCCCTTTTCCAATAGCGCGGCTCATTAAATCCCTGAAATGTATGAACTACCCATCAGATGCGATGCCGGTATCGTTCACGAGCCACCTAGCGACGCCGTCACAGTGATGGTACGTCATATTCGGGTTGTGGAAGGTCTTCGCGATGTCGACCGTCGTCAAGTGCTGGTAGCTCTCGCTCAGGGACACCTGCGTGGCAGACGATGTTTATTACTGGAGTAAGTATTTTCAATCTAATACAATAATATGCTTAATATAATCATCTAGTTTGGCAATCATACTTTGTTTCCAATCATAACCAGAACAAAAGTGGTGAATATGCCGAAACAAGTGGCACACGTATGGCTATGATGATTTTTAGTGATAACATCATTTTTAATAACAAATACGTAAGAATTGTTGAAAACAAGTTATTTTTTCAACAAAATATGTTGACTTTGATTTTTATTCAAGAAATCGACTGAAAACACATACACGCCTACCTGATTATTCGGAATAGTGGTGTGTCCGAACCTGAACGCTGCCGTAGAGAACGCGTTCGACACTGTGGCGTCCACGTTAGAGTCATATACATCCACGTGACCTTCGACCTGTACACGGAGACCGTACGTCACCATGGTAACGTTGTCAAGGAAGACTGGAAGGTACTCGGAGTACACGATATTTTGCATGACGGCGACCACAATTTTTCGCGCCTCCTGGTAAAGCTTTTCGTCTAACCAGTGTGGATTCTCGTCGGCTAATTTTTTGGCGATCAAATTGTGGTAGCGGACAAAGGCCGTGTGGTGTGAAGAAAGATTTGGTACAACGTTTGCTCTGTTGTCACCTGTACAAAGACAAAAACACTAGAGCATATTTTTATTACGTCGCAATAAACGATCGAATCATTTATGAAACTATAATAATTGTGTGTTTGTTTGTTTTTAAGATAAACACAATTGTTGGCTTTAGAAAGTACCTCTTCGATTACAAACATGAATAAACATGCTCGTCATTAACATAAAAGATAAATAACATCAAACCAATATTACAAAGTTTTAATTATTGAATTGTGTTGTGTATTTGGACAAAAATGTGTATCTAAATTTATTTTTTAATGTTTTTGTTATATAAATATTTTCCAGCACGTGCCTGCTGCGAAACAGTGCTGTGTCTGCACGGTAAGTCGACACGTGTCATTGCTTGCTGCCGGAAGCATATCGTCATTTCCCGTGACCTTCATACGACCTTGAAAATGTATATACAAAATATATACCATACTACACGTTTTTCATGGGACAATATTTACATGACGTGCGCACGCAGTTCAATAAAAGCGTAGAAAGAAAGTTCTTAATAGTTGAGTTTGTAAATAGCATCAATTGGTACTTCAAATGGATGTAAGATCTTTTTTATTTTATTTTTAATGCAAAAAGTTGGTCTAAGATAAACTATAACGTTGCTCTTCTCTCACATTGTCGTGTTGTTGATACTGTTATAAACTGGCTATTTAAAACACTGCCAATGTACATATAACAATTACTGAACACGTTACCGAAGTCCAAATAAAGCGAAGGTCTTATTGATCGAAGTCATGTCGTTGCTTACCGTGTTCAAAGCTCCGCAAACTTGAGGCGACATCCGTCGTCGCCCCGTACACTTGGCTGGCATCGATGTATGACGTCATTCCGTTCAGTTGCTCCCTTCTACCTATCACGTGTAGGCAATGGATCTTATATAGCAACCAGTGGCATATGTTGAATAGAACATGTGATTTATTGTGGTTATTTAGATATGCATTTCATTATCATACAACACCTCGAAATTGTATCGAAAATACATATCATTATCATACAACACCTCGAAATTGTATCGAAAATACATATCATTATCATTACATATACATATCATTATCCTGATATTTGAGAAGTTGTGTGTACACTTTCTAGCTAGTCTTGATTGAAATGAAGTGAAAATGAACACAAAATCAAATGTTTCCACTTAAACACAAATTCTGTATCAGGATATCAATCATGATGAATCGAGTTTTTGTGTTTTCCCTAAAAAAAACTAAGAATTATACTCTTGTTTCAATGAGGATTATATACATATCGTGCAATCTCAACTAATCGCTTGTTCAACAGCTTTCTTTATTGCAATACCTACATAATTATCACAATTGCAATAGCATACTCGTACATATTTTGTAATCGCGATGTATAACGAGTAGAACAGAAATACTTACATATCTTGCAATCCCAAGTACTAGTATATAACAATCTCAATATCTAACATGTGCCTAACTTGCATTCCCGACATATCAAAAGCTCAATACCATACAGGTTCCTATCTTGTAATCAATACATATCACGAATACAATATAATAATGCTCATATCCTTCTACTGACATATCATATTTCAAAATCATACACTTACATATCTTGCAATCTCGACATGTAGACGGCGCCGTCCGGACGAACTCCATGCACGAGCTGGGCCGGAAGTAGGTGTCGTCCGCGGGCACGTCGATAGTCAGACAGGACTCGCTGAGGAAAACAATCGTCCAACTTATACTGACTAAATCAAGGTATCATAATGTTTATACTCAAGATAAATTGTGCCTTGTTCTGTGAAAATTGGGCAAAATGCGTATGCGTAAAATGTCGTCCCAGATTAGCCTGTGTAGTCCGCACAGGCTAATCAGGGACGACACTTTCCGCCTAAGCTTGATTTTCTGTAAGGAGGGACTTCCTTGAAACTAAAAATACCACGAAAGGGGAAAGTGGTTTACATACATGCATTATGCCCAGTTTTCTCAGAACGCGACTCATTTACAGTAGATATAGTGTGTTTGTTTGTTTCCTGTCATTATTTTAACGCTTGCTGTAGACACATTTACATGACTTGAGGTTTATTATTCAGCCTCTACCAATAAACTGGACATTAAATGAATTTGTTTTGGTTTTTATAAACGGTTTTCAAATTTGAGATGTTAAAAAATTGTTGTTGTTTCGAACTTTTTTTTGGGGGGGAGGGGTCAAATAATTATCACAATATTTGTAGCATCTATTATGTGACCTGTTAAACATAATACAGAACTGTTCTGTTCCTTAAGTGTGCGTTTGTGTAATAAACGATACTATTTTACCAGCTACAATGTGTGCAAAACATAAATAATTTATTAAACTTTTGACCTTAATATTACTAATATTTGATTAATTACTTAAATTACATAGTCAATCAATGCCATTATGTTACACAGTTTTGCGAATTAAGGTGAGTTTAAATGGTCAGGAGTCGTTTTGAATAAAAACTTAATAGTACAAACCCCTGTGTTCTTACATGTTAATGACCGCTTACAGATACATACATATATACAATAACAAGCGTAATATGGTGTACCAGACTCTTTTGGGAACTTACAAATGCCCAGATGACGGGCTCTTGTGACCTCGTTTGCAGCAGTCCATGCCAGCAGCGTTGGGAACTAAGAAATGCAATAATTTCACAATCACTATTCCACCAAAACCGGTTTATATCTTAATTCAATAATGAAAGTATAATTATGTGATACTGATTATGTAAAATACACGAAGCATATCGTAGGAAAATCTAGCGTAGACATACTTTAAGTGTCAACTGGGCTCGGGCTATCTGTGAAGACCGCAAAATCAAATCTTAATGATGTCACTTTTCGTCTTTAATAACGTAATGATTTGAACAGACAAAATACAAAATGCATGTAGGGCCTACAATGAAAGTGCTGAAATGCAATGTGGATTTCGCACGGTTTTCTACGGAAACGTATATGGTACACCCCAATAATGTGGTCATGTCGGAATAATCTATATCGACTTACTGTGAAATAACATGGTATGTCGACATAGTTTTGTAGCTTTTCCCACCTTAATTTTACTCGTCATAACGACATTAAGTTGAAGTCTCGACGTAAATTTTTCCGGCTTTTCCCGAAAATATATTTGGTCGACATGATCTAAGTCGACAAATCTACATAACTTTTGGCGTCATGCTCTTGTGAAAATGACTTGCTATCATAGTTTTAGTCGACACGATGAGTTACTTTTTTACGCCATGACACCTTTTTCATATCATGTCGTTGTAGAACTTTGACATCATCACATTATTGCAATATTGGTTCATGACTTCCGGCGTCGAACAGATATTTAGTTTCTGGTATATTCTTTCGAAACACGCAAGACCTCAGACAGTCCATTTTTACAGCAGGAATGCTTGGTATAAATGTAAAAATAACATACATAGTTTGCAAACAATAAATATTAATGTGTTCGTTGGGTTTTATGAGCTTTTAGAGAGCTTAAATCGCGATTGATTCATTTAGATATTTTTCTTTAACTAATACATGCAAAACGTGTGTTAAACGACTCACAACTTTTTTATATTGCAGATTTTTGTCTTAGTGGCACTGATATATGTTGACTCATCGTTAGCTGTACTTTCAAATCAAGAAAGGGATGTTTGGATTTCACGTTATCACAAACAGGGCTCTACGCGTCTGGATATATGTGTGTTTTTTGCTTTTCCTACACAACACTGCTCTCAGTTTGAGTCAACTGAAACGGATACTGCGAAGGTCTCAAAAGACGCAACGCGTCATCTCCTCTTCCAGACGTTATACGAGCAATTCGCTCAGTATATCAAAGAGGGATGGCTGTATGTGGTTATAAAACTATATGGAAACTGGTCAACAAAACCACAAATGTCAAAGTAACCCAAGAAACAACAAGGTGTGTATGCAAGGTAATTGATCTTGAGGGTGTTGCTCTCAGGTCTGCACATCGCCTGCGACGCAGAGTCTATACCAATAAATGTCCTAATACTATCTAGTCTTTACTATACACATTGATGGGTATGATAAGCAAAAGCCTTTTGGAATTGCTATACACGTTGCGGTGGATGGATTTTCCAGTTGCATATTATGGCTGGAGGCATGTTATTCGAATAATTACCCTCGAATTATCGCGGGCTTCTTTGTTAACTTTGTGAAACGTATTGGTCGCCTTCTACGTCTGGTTCGTGGCGATGCAGGGACAGAAAACGTTTGGGTACGAGCTATGCAGATAGCGTTTAGGTTTAATGACAGAGATAACATGTCTGGAACAGTTGCATGACTGGGTGATCCACTGGCAATCAAAGAATTGAACGTTTTTGGGTAAATTTAAGTCAGTTTTACTGTGTTTTGGAGGAACTTTTTTAAGGATATGGTAGACAGCGGCTTGCTTCGGATTGATGATCCTGTGCATTTAGAATGCTTGGGACTCTGTTTCATACCATTAATACAACGTGATCTGAAATCTTTCACCCATCTATGGAATTCTCATCGGATTCGGCAGCAAAGACATGTGGAAGCACCAAATGGGATATCGATAGTAATGTCCTACCAGCCTAAGGCGTATGGAACCCGAGATTTTTCATTTCGGCTTCCTTGCGTATTGGAAACCATTGATCGTATTCAAGAGAAATACTTTGTAAAGAAACTGCAGTTTGGATGTAAAGATGACTTCATACCCGTCCTAGAACATGTGTGTTAAATGCAGCGAGAGCAACTGCCAATTCCTGAATCGATTGAAAGTGCAACTTCTTTGTTCTTGGCCTTGACTGAAATATTCGATGGTTTTACTAATTACATATGCAAAAATATATGCTTAAAAATTGGTAATATTTTGCAAATTTAATCCTTAAGTTAGTTTCGTTCCAGTAAATTTCGTTTCGAGTTGTATTTACAATGTGTCGATAAGAAACACAAAATTGATATTCTTGTAATTGGAATTGATCATGGAGTAGTTAAACGTTGTTTTTTTTTCTTTGCTAAAATAAATTCACTCATATTGTTGTACACATTTACAGACATTGCAAACTTGGCAAAAACAGATTAATCATGTTCATCATTTCATTGTTAGATTTCAAAAGAATGAATGAAACGTCACTAATTGTTTGAAAACATGGCGGTCATTTAGTTATGAAATCCTCATAAATTGTGAAATGTTCCTTTCAAAATATGGTTATTTCAAAAGAGTTATTAACATTTCATTTCAAACTTCAATATATCAAACTAAACGACTGGTGTAAATCTTATATTTAATATTTACACGGGTGCAGATATATGCTATGTTTATTTTGTATTTTCTTACTTGATTTGCTGTTCCTGAAACTCTAGTGTATGTAGTACATGTTTGAAATAAATGTTCATACTGCAATTCGATCTTTATATTTTTGAATGGTCAAATAATTCGTTCTTGAGGAAATAGAAAATTATTCAAATGTGACACAAAATTGGGCTATTTGTAGATCAATTTTAGGGCTAGTTAATGTGATCGGTCTTCGTCGTCCGTCAAAATTTTCACTAAAGCGAAATCACCTACTCAGCTGTGTCATTAATACCAAATTAGTTTTTGTATGAGTTGTGATACACGTACCCTTTGACTAGATCGGTCTATGGTTTGACCCAACATATATATATATATATATATATATATATATATATATATATATATATATACTCAACCGGATTATAAATGTGTTATTGAAAGCGAATTATGCATTTAATCGCCAATTATACGTGCAGTCATCATTGTCAAACGACAAAAATGAACGGCGAATATAAAAAGTAACGCTTGACTTTAATGGCATTTTTTTTCTTGCAGTTGATTACATAATTACAAGTGCCCTATGTTCCACTAGTGTACATTATTCTGATTGGCTATAGTATATCATTTGACCTGCCTTTAATATTCAATGAAGCGAGTTGCCTCCACGAAGCGCACGAGGAAATTAAGCGTGGGACTACTTGGATTAATTATGCCATTTGCGACATGTACACAGTCGAAACTGCGTATTGGAAAATGAGGCGCTTACTTAATTCATGCACGAATAAATCCCAAATTATATTGTCTTTTAGCCAAACCATTGAAAACATATGCACATGCAGAATGATGTTGCAATTACATGTATAAGAATTGAAACGCTCTTTTTGTCGCTTCATCGATGTAAGTAGGTTAGTTTTGGTATTTAATTCGGCTTTATTCAAATTAGTTCCTCACAAAAAAACATGCACATTGTCAACTAGAGACAACTAAACATTTTACATTTAAAAGACCGAAAAGCGCGTTCAAGAAAACACTTCAATAGCTACAGTGAAGTATCAATCAGATACTATAATGGTGAGCATTATAATCCGATTCAATAAAAACTTTATTCAGATTTAACAAAAGTTGAGCTTCAAATCTTCGCATAGAAGCTGATAATTTAAATTATAAATCTTTTATTCTAAATATCAAATTTAAAAAGATGAGTTATAAAACAACATAACAGCTAATGAGTTACAACCCGTCCTTCAGTATTTATTCAGAAAAAGTAAGACAAATGAAAACAAAGTTAAGGACATATGAAATGGTCAGAAGTGGGTGGGGGTAATGTAATTACATATATTAACATTCTATTATGAAGTTTGGAACAATGTGCACAATTAAAATAACATATACGTCAGTGATACATGAACCAGTTCTAATGAAATCTTTCAAAAAAAGTAAATAATAACATGTTTTCACCATATAAACAACTTTCTTCTTGGGCTTTTGAAGTCCTTATTTTCTTATTGTGTTCATAAATCCATTGACACCAGCTGGAACCTACACTTTATAGCCATGTCCGGAAAACTGTCCCGCCCCCTGGCGGCCATGTTTTTTCAACCGACCAAAACCATTTTCGAACTCAAGAAGTGACATATCCTTTACACAAACATTTTGGCAAAGTCAATATGACTTCTAGAGTATTCACAAGGTCTTTATTTTTTTACCTAGTTTTCGACCCCACATGACTAGTTTAGAACTCAGTTGAGGTATGATTTGGGCAAATGTCCTGACAAAGTTTCATGAAGATCGGACAAGAAATGCTGTCTCTAGTGTTCATAATGCAAAGGTTCACGACGGACACAGGTCAATCAAATATCACCATGAGCACTAAAGTGCTTATGTGAGCTAAACACTGGGCAGCCAATGTGTTGACAAAGGCATTGAAAGGACCAATAGCTGTTGAAGGACGGAGCGCTGCATGCATGCATGACATGTCTGTCTGTATGCATCTATGCATGCATGCATGCAGCGCTCCGTCCTTCAACAGCTATTGGTCCTTTCAATGTATGTATGCATGTATGTATGTATGCATGTATGCATGTATGCATGTATGCATGCATGTATGCATGCATGCATGCATGCATGTATGTATGTATGTATGTATGTATGTATGTATGTATGTATGTATGTATGTATGTATGTATGTATGTATGTTTGTATGTATGTATGTATGTATGTATGTATGTATGTATGTATGTATGTATGTATGTATGTATGTATGTATGTATGTATGTATGTATGTATGTATGTATGTATGTATGTATGTATGTATGTATGTATGTATGTATGTATGTATGTATGTATGTATGTATGTATGTATGTATGTATGTATGTATGTATGTATGTATGTATGTATGTATGTATGTATGTATGTATGTTTGTATGTATGTATGTATGTATGTATGTATGTATGTATGTATGTATGTATGTATGTATGTATGTATGTATGTATGTATGTATGTATGTATGTATGTATGTATGTATGTATGTATGTATGTATGTATGTATGCATGCATGCATGCTTGTATGCGTGTATGCACGTATGTATGTATGTATGTATGTATGTACGTATGTATGTATGTATGTATGTATGTATGTATGAATGTATGTATGTTTGTATGTATGCATGTGTGTATGTGTGTATGTGACCATATGCGCATCTTGGTACTTCTATATTTTAATATAAATTCAATAAGTGGCTGCTGAGTGCAGAAAACTAAAAGGTTATACCTCATAAAGCCTATGGCATCAAAGGGCAATAATTCATCGAATCAGAATAATTAACATTGACATGAATAAAATTGTTTTGTAGTTTCATTCAAATGTTTTCAGAATTATAGAAATGGTTAAAGTTGAAAAAAAACAAAACATTTTAACGTACATCATTAGGAGAAAAAAATATCATAAACATACACAAACATTATTGGAAAAAACTCATCGAATCAGAATGATTACATGGCATGAAAAACAGTGTTCGTACTTTCATTCAAATGTTTT
Organism: Dreissena polymorpha; assembly: GCF_020536995.1. Taxonomy (NCBI): domain Eukaryota; kingdom Metazoa; phylum Mollusca; class Bivalvia; order Myida; family Dreissenidae; genus Dreissena; species Dreissena polymorpha. The sequence goes on along the minus strand of NC_068363.1, from coordinate 10,304,529 downwards.
GAGAATTATAGAAATGGTTAAAATTGAATAAATAAGAGCTGTCTCCATGGAATGACATATGCCCCTGAAAAATGCTTTGATAGAAGTTATGAGCATTTTTCGAAACCTAAACGCTGATTTTGAAACCTAAACGCGCACCCTAAGTTCAAGGTCAAGGTAAAAAGGGGTCAAAAATTGTGTGCGTATGGTAAGGTCTTGTTCATATACGCATGCTTACCAAATATGAAGGTTACATCTGAAGCGATATAGAAGTTATGAGCATTTTTTGAAACCCTAACGCAGATTTTAAAACCCAAACGCGGACCCTAACTTCAAGGTCAAGGTCAAGGTCAAAGGGGTCAAAATTTGTGTGCGTATGGAAATGCCTTGTTCATATACACATGCATACCAAATATGAAGGTTGCATCTGAAGTGACATAGAAGTAATGAGCAAGTATGACGGACAGTCCGATCACTATATGCCCACCTTCGGGGCATACAAAAAAAACATTTGACCTCCATCATTTGAAGAATAATATATCATAAACGTGCAAACATTAAGATGACAAGCAAATTCCTTGAATTGATATCCCTGCCAAATAAATTGTGTTTATGGATGGGTGTAGAACTAAAAGAAAAGATATAAGTGAAGGGTTGTGCCATTTCTCAATTATTTTTTATAACTCATTTGATTGGTTTTCAGACAATAAAATGCAGTTATTACAAAATCCTTTGATGCATAGTAAAGAAATAACCTAATAATGAATCAAATTTGTGACCTTCGACCTCAATGTGTGACCTTGACCTTTAACCCTAGGATTATGGGTTTTGAATTTGAACACCCCCAGATGAAAAGAGATCAACTATGGCAAGTTTCATGGCTCTGACTCATGTGTTAATGGAGATAAAGCTCTAAGCTTATATTAAAAAGCATTTTTTTCAAGATATAAAGGGCCATAACTCCATTATTAACAGATGGTGTACAATGCCATTTGGCGTGCATCATCCTCTTATCCATATATATATACTCATACCAAGTGTCAATAAAATCCGCCACAGCAAGTCCAAGGTATGGCTCCGAACACAAAAGTGCCGGAAGGACGGACGGATGGACAACGCCAAAACAATATCCCTCAGCCTATTACGGGGGATAACAAAATCAAGATTAACAACAGACATATCATGTTTAAACTTAAAAAAAGTGTCCCTAAATTTGGTTTATCTGAAAGAACTGAACAAAGGTGTCACTATCAATTTAAAAGTCATACAGCACTAGTGTATTGGTGAATCGTATTGAAAGTACTGAAGTACACTCAATAGAACATTTGCGATAAAAACTGAACTAAAAATGAGCAAAAAAAACCAAACAACAATATAGCACAATAAAAACTGAACTAAAAATGTTATTTCACAGTAAGCCGATATAAACTAATCCGGCATGACCATATTATTTGGGCACCATATACGCTTCCATAATTTTTAAACAACGACCTTTGTCCACATAAATTATATCGACTCTTTCAGTTATATCGCCATGTCAACATTATGTTTCTTGCAAGTCATCAAGATATATGCCGTCATACAGTAAACAACACAGAAATAGTTAAATTTTCAAGACGGCTAAAGGTTAAAATATCGTCAGAGATTAAGGCTCTTATGTCAACGTGCGGGCTGTTCAAGTCTTGACAACTTATCTT